>NW_027182813.1:67500-105000 GCF_041146395.1 Eulemur rufifrons
CCTAACCCCTAACCCAACCCCTAACCCTAAACCCTAACCCTAACCCTAACCCTAATTACTATGTTGAGAATTATTTGCCAGTTTTTGCAGCACCTTTCACCATAATTGTGATAAGGTTCATCTCTGTCTCCTTGAAACCAAGAGGCCTTCCATGGAAAAACTATGCTGAGGCCCAGCTCACTTGGTGTGGCCGATACTTGATCCTGGAGCCTGGCAAGAAGCCATTCTTTTAAGTATCATTGCACCATCCTTTTTCCATTATTTACAAAAGCAGAACACCTTTCACCACTTAGCATAAGGATCAGTCACTGGAGGGTAGGTTTTCGTGTGGGGTTGGGGGGGTGGTGGGAGGTAGACCATCTGTCAGTATGGTGGTTTGTATATATTATCCCCAGAGAGGAGAAGTGGGCATGTGTGTGGCAGTTGAAAAGTGTGGATCCTGTTTCAGTCTTAGACCCCTCTATGCGTGGGCACAGGTAACTGGCTTGTTCCAAGAAGTATGTCAGAGAGCTTTTGAAATAAACACTACATTGAGAGTTATTTGCCAGTTTTTGCAGCACCTTTCACGATAATTGTGATAAGGTTCATCTCTCCCTCCTTAAATCCAAGATTGCTGTGACGGAAAAAACTATGGTGAGGCCTAGCTAACTTGGTGTTGCTGATACTTGGTATTGGAGCCTGGCAAGAGACCACTCTTTCAAGTATCATTCCACCATCCTTTCTCCATTATTTTAAAAGGCAGAGCACCTTTCACCAGTGAGCATAAGAATGAGTTGCTGGAGGGGATGTTTTTATGTCGAGTCAGGGGGTGGTGGAGGGGCAGGCCCTCTGTCAGTCTGGTGATTTGTTTTTATTATCCCCAGAGAGGAGAAGTGGGTATGTGTGTGGCAGGTGAAAAGGGCAGATCCTGTTTCAGTCTTAGACTGAACAGGATCCACAGTTTTCAGCCTGTTCCTTTAAGAATCATTTGATTCATCAGCTGGGACTCTACCAAGGTTCTATAGACCCCTCTATGAGTGCGCCCAGTAAACTGGCTGGTTCCAAGAAGTATACCTCAGAGCTTTTGAAATAACTACTACGGTGAGAATTATTTGCCAGTTTTTGCAGCACCTTTCACAATAATTGTGTTAAGATTCGCCTCTGCATCCTTAAACACAAGATGGCTGCCATGGAAAACACTATGCTGAGGCATAGCTCACTTGGTGTTGCCAATACTTGGTACTGGACCCTGGCAAGAAGCCAGTTTTTTAAATATCAATCCTTGATCCTTTCTCCACTATTTTAAATGGCAGAGCACCTTTTGGCAGTTAGCATAAGAATGAGTCGCTGGAAGGGACTTTTTTTGTGGGGTCGGGTGGTGTTTGGGGGTCAGGGCATCTTTCAGTCTGGCGGTTTGTTTTTATTAGGTCCAGAGAGGAGAAGTGGGCATGTGTGTGGCAGGTGAAAAGTGCTGATCCTCTTTCAGTCTTAGGGTGAAAGAGGATCAGCAGTTTTCAGCCCGTTTCTTTAAGAATCCTTTGATTCATCACCTGGCAATCTACCATGGTTCTCTGGACCCCTCAATGCGTGTGACCCTTTAACTGGATACTTCCAAGAATTATGCTGCAGAGCTTTTGAAATAACCACTACGTGGAGAATTATTTGCCAGTTTTTGCAGCACCTTTCACCATAATTGTGACAAGGTTCGTCTCTGCCTCCTTAAACCAAGCTGGCTGCCATGGACAAAACCATGCTGAGGCCTACCTCACTTGGTATTGCCTATACTTGGTACTGGAGCCTGGCAAGAAGCCAGTCTTTTAAGTATCATTCCACCAACCTTTTTCCATTGTTTTAAAAGGCAGAGCACCTTTTGCCAGTTAGCATAAGAATGAGTTGCTGGAGGGCACGTTGTTGTGTGGGGTCAGGTGGTGTGTGAGGGGGCAGGCGCTCTGCCAGTCCAGTGTTTTTTTGTTTTTTGTTTTTTTTTTTTAATCCTCAGAGAGGAGAAGTTGGCATGTGTGCAGCAGGTGAAAAGTGCGGATCCTGTTTTAGTCTTAGACTGAAACAGGATCCACATTTTCTGCCCGTTCCTTTAAGAATCATTTGACTCTTCTTCCGTGAATCCACCATGGTTCTCTATAACCCTCTATGCGTGGCCCCAGATAACTAGCTGGTTCCAAGAAGTATGCCATAGAGCTTTTGAAATAACCACTACGTGGAGAATTATTTGCCAGTTTTTGCAGCACCTTTCACCATAATTGTGACAAGGTACTTCTCTGCCTCCTTAATCCCAAGATGGCTGCCAGGGAAAAAACTATGCTGAGGCCTAGCTCACTTGGTGTTGCCGATACTTGGTACGGGAGCGTGGAATAAAACCAGTCTTTCAAGTATCATTCCACCATCCTTTTTCCATTATTTTAAAAGGCATAGCACCGTTTGCCAGTTAGCATAAGAATGAGTCACTGGAGGGGACGTTTTTGTGTGGGGTCGTGTGGTGTGTGTGGGGGGGCAAGCCCTCTGTCAGTCCAGTGGTTTGTTTTTATTATGCCCAGAGAGGAGAAGTGGGCATGTGTGTGGCAGGTGAAAAGTGCGGATCCTGTTTCAGACTTAGACTGAAACAGGATCCGCACTTTTCAGCCCGTTCCTTTAAGACTCCTTTGATTCATTCTCAATGATGGTGGAATGGTGGTGACCTCCTGGATTCGTGCTCCTGGAGTGGAAGGCATGGGTCTCCCACTGCCACAACCCTAGAGGTTCACTTCCCCACAAGAACGGTGGTGTGAATCCATGGAGAATCAGCGTGGGACAGAGAGAGAGAGCAAGAAAAGACTGAGGTGATTAGGGAAATAAATCACCAAAATCTGGAGAGTGCGGGATGGCCAATAGAGAAGGGAGCACGGGACAGCTGTACCCACCTCACCAGAGAGTGGGGTGGGTTCAGCCCCACAGGAAAGCATCTTGTTCCCCCTCTGACCTCCACACCCACTCAATTGAGGATCTGCCTGAAGTCGGTGCAGAATCGCCACGGGAGATGTGGGGCTCTGCAGAGAGGAGACATTGGCAGGAGGCATTTTGGACCCTGGAGTGCTGTGCGCAGCTGACGCACCTAGCAACTGTCTCCTATACGCGGGCGGTGGGGCTGCTTTGGTCCCGGCTCTAGCAGACGCCAAACTGCCTCGAATAGGTGGGCGGCTGGATTCTCCCGCTCCCCGGCTCCTCTGGCCTCTGCCGGTCCCTGAGCATTCAACCCCAGTGACAGTGATCTGCAGACGGGCGGCCGCCATTGTCGGGGTCCACAGCCTAAATGCTGAGGAGCGATTGGGTACCGGGCGGCTCCCTGGGCGGCTCCCTTCCCTAGTCCACGGACCCTGACTAGGAGCTCCACCTTTGTGTGAACACTGAGTGGTTCCCCAGTCACGAGAGAGTGGAGCGTGGACCTTGCAGACATTGGGGTGGGGCAGACCATCGCCCGCGGGAACTGCAGTGGCTGGGGCGCTGGGAGAATGAGGGCACCGCTCCACTCTCCCTATCCACTGTCTTTCTCGCAGAGAGAGACAGAAGCCACCTCGGGAGAGGAAGAGGGGCAGCCCCCCCAGCGGAGCTAGCAAAATCCTGAACAATATGTGAAGGGCTCCCCCTAGTGACAGAGGAGGCAGCTTACCTGGCACTCACAGTGTGCCCCTATCCAGACTAAAGCTGAAAGAAGGGATCTTAAGGATTCATTCAGATGGGAAGGGCTCAGCGAAGGAACTCTAGGAGTATAAAGAATCAAGCTGAAACCATGCCCTCAAAGAGGATTACTAGTTCTCCACCAATTAACACAAAGCAGATTCCAAATAGCAACATGTCACAGGAAGAATTTCAAACATGGATCATAAATACGCTGAACATTATGCAAGAAAAAATGGATAATCAACACAAAGAAACCACAAAAAAGATCCAGGACTTGGAAGAAAAATTCACCAAAGAAATTGAAATACTGAAGAAAAATCAAACTGAACTCCTGGAAATGAAAAATTTATTCAAGGAGCTACGAAACACAGTGGAAAGTCTCAAGAGCAGGGTAGATCAAACAGAAGAAAGAATCTCAGAGATCGAAGATAACACTTTCCAATTAAATAAGGCAGTCACAGAGTTAAAACAAAGAAACATGAGAAATAATCATAGTCTACAAGAAATGTGGGATTATGTGAAGAAGCCTAATGTGAGAGTTATCGGCATTCCTGAGGGTGAAGAAGACAATAAGCAAGGGTTGAATAAAGTATCTGAATATATAATTGAGGAAAATTTCCCAGGCCTTGCCAAATCTCTAGATACACAGGTTCAAGAAGCTCAAAGAACCTCTGAGAGATTCATACCAAATAGGAAGACACCACGTCATGTAGTTATCAGACTGACCAAAATATCCACTAACGAGGCCCTTCTTCAATCTGTAAGGAGAAAGAAACAAGTAACATACAAAGGAAAGCCCATCCGAATCACGCCAGATTTCTCAACTGAAACCTTACAAGCAAGAAGAGATTGGAGCCGCATTCTCACTCTTCTGAAACAGAATAATGCCCAGCCTAGAATCCTGTACCCAGATAAGCTCAGTTTTATATATGAAGGTGAAATTAAGACATTCTCAGATAAACAAAAACTCAGAGAATTCACCAAGACAAGAGCAGCTTTCCAAGAAGTATTCAAAACAGAGTTACACGTGGTCCAGCACAAGAAGGACCCTCGAATGTAACACTAATCAAGAGATAAATATGAAAACACAGTTATCATAATGGCTCAAGAGAGAAAACAGATCAATGAAATTCAACCCAACATGAGGAACAGCAATCTGTCTCGCTTATCAGTTCTCTCATTAAATGTGAATGGATTGAATTCCCCACTCAAGAGACATGGACTGGCCCGATGGATAAAAAAGATATAAGCCAAGTATCTGCTGTCTTCAGGAAACTCATCTAACCTGCAAGGATGCATTTAGACTGAAAATAAAAGGGTGGAAATCAATATTCCAAGCAAATGGAACCCAAAAGAAAGCTCGCGTGGCAGTTCTAATCTCCGATAACGTAGTTTTTAAATCAACAAAAGTAAAGAAAGACAAAGATGGTTACTATATACTGGTGAAGGGTACAATTCAACAAGAAGACATAACTATACTTAACATATATGCACCCGATCTAGGTGCACCCAGATTCATAAAGCAAACCCTACTTGATCTGAACCAAATGATAGATAACAACACTTTAGTAGCCAGAGATTTTAACACGCCACTGACAGTCCAAGACAGATCCTCCAAACAAAAAATAAACAAAGAAATATTGGACGTATATAGAATGCTAGACCAAATGGGCCTGACTGACATCTACAGGACATTCTACCCAAATACCACTGAATATAAGTTCTTCTCATCAGCTCATGGGACATTCTCCAAGATTGACCATATCTTAGGACATAAAGCATGTCTTAAAAAATTTAAAAATATAGAAATAATACCATGCAGCTTCTCGGATCACAGTGGAATAAAAGTAACAATGAACCCTAACAGAAATCCTCATTTCTACTCAAAGTCATGGAAGCTAAATAACCTTCTCCTGAACAATCATTTTATAAATGAAGAAATCAAGTCAGAAATCAAAAGATTCTCTGAATTAAACGACAAAGGAGATACAACTTATCAAAATCTGTGGGACACAGCTAAAGCAGTCCTGAGAGGAAAATTTATTTCCATAAATGCCTATACCAAAAAGACAGAAAACTTACAAATAGACAATCTAATGAATAGACTCAAAGAGCTGGAGAAGAAAGAAGAGACCAAACCCAAACCCAGCAGAAGGAAATTATTAAGATTAAATCAGAACTAAATGAAAAGGACCATAAGGGAGCATAAGGGAGATTAAACCAAACCATAACGGAGATTAATAAAACCAAAAGTTGGTTCTTTGAAAAAATAAACAAAATTGACACACCTCTGGCTAAACTAACCAAGAGCAGAAAAGAAAAATCTCTTATAACCTCGATCAGGAACACGAAAGGAGTAATCACGACTGATGCCACAGAGATACATGATATCATCTATGAATTCTACAAAAATCTTTATGCACACAAATTAGAAAACCTGGAGGAAATGGACAAATTCTTATAAACACACAGCCTTCCCAGGCTCAACCAGGAAGAAATAGAATTCCTGAATAGACCGATATCTAGATCTGAAATTGAAACAGCAATAAAAAACCTTCCCAAAAAGAAAAGCCCTGGACCAGATGGGTTCACACCTGAATTCTACCATACCTACAAAGAAGAACTGGTGCCCATCGTACATAAACTATTCTCCAATATAGAGAAGGATGGGATTCTCCCCAACACTTTTTACCAAGCCAACATAATCCTGATACCAAATCCAGGAAAGGATGCAACTAAAACAGAGAACTATAGACCAATTTCTCTTATGAATATAGATGCAAAAATTCTCAATAAAATTCTAACAAATCGAATCCAAGTGCTTATCAAAAAAATAATCCATCACGACCAAGTGGGCTTCATCCCAGAGATGCAGGGATGGTTTGACATATGGGAATGTAATTCATCACATAAATAGAAGCAAAAATAAAGATCAGATGATCCTCTCAATAGATGCAGAGAAAGCATTTGACAAAATTCAACACCCTTTTATGATAAGAACACTTAACAAAATAGGCATAGATGGGGCCTATATAAAAATGATACAAGCCATATACGACAAACCCTCAGCCAACATCATACTGAATGGGGAAAAACTGAAAGCATTCCCACTTCAAACTGGAACCAGACAAGGCTTACCACTGTCCCCATTACTTTTCTACGTAGTATTGGAAGTCCTTGCAAGAGCTATCAGGCAAGAGAGCAGAATCAAGGGAGTTGAAATAGGGACAGAAGAGATCAAACTCTCACTCTTTGCTGATGATATGATGTTATATCTATAAAACCCCAAGGTTTCAACCAAGAGACTCCTGGAATTGATCAATGAATTCAGTAAAGTCTCAGGATACAAAATCAATACACACAAATCAGAGGAATTCATATATGCCAATAACAGTCAAATGGAAAACCAAATTAAGGACTCAATACCCTTCAAAATAGCAACAAAGAAAATAAAATACCTAGGAATTTATTTAACTAAGGAGGTAAAGGACCTCTATAGGGAGAACTATGAAACACTGAGGAAGGAAATTGCAGAACATGTAAATAGGTGGAAAACCATACCATGCTCATGGATCGGTACAATCAACATTGTTAAAATGTCTATACTGCCCAAAGTTATCTACAGATTCAATGCAATCCTTATTAAATTACCAACATCTTTTTTCACAGACATAGAAAAAATAATTTTACGCTTTGTATGGAACCAGGGAAGACCCCGTTTAGCAAAAGCAATCTTAAACAACAAAAACAAAATGGGAAGTATTAATTTGCCAGACTTCAAACTATACTACAAGGCTGTGGTTCTTAAAACAGCCTGATACTGGCACAAGTGCAGGGACACAGACCAGTGGAACAGAACAGAAAATCCCAATATAAAACCATCCTCATATAGCCATCTAATCTTTGACAAAGCAGACAAAAACATACTCTGGGGAAAAGATTCCTTATTTAATAAATGGTGCTGGGAAAACTGGATATCCACATGTAGAAGACTAAAACAGGACACACAACTCTCACCCCTCACAAAAATCAAATCACAGTGGTTAACAGACTTAAACCTAAGGTCAGAAACTATTAGAATTCTAGAAGAAAATGTAGGAAAGACTCTTACAGACATTGGCCTAGGCAAAGATTTTATGAAGAAGACCCCTAAAGCAATCACAGCAACAACAAAAATAAATAAATAGGACCTGATCAAATTAAAAAGCTTCTGCACAGCCAAAGAAACAGTCACGAGAGTAAATGGACAACCTACAGAATGGGAAAAAATTTTCGCATACTACACATCAGATAAAGGACTGATAACAAGAATCTATTTAGAACTCAGAAAAATCAGTAAGAAAAAATCAAACAACCCTATCAAAAAGTGGGCAAAGGACATAAATAGAAATTTTTCAAAAGAAGATATAAAAATGGCTAACAAACATATGAAAAAGTGTTCAACATCTCTAATCATCAGGGAAATGCACATCAAAACCACAATGAGATATCACTTAACTCCAGTAGGAATGGCCTTTATCAAAAAGTCCCAAAACTATACATGTTGGTGTGGGTGTGGCGAGATAGGTACATTCATACACTGCTGGTGGGACTGTAAACTAGTGCAGCCCCTGTGGAAAGCAATGTGGAGATACCTTAAACAGATTCAAGTAGACCTACCATTCGATCCAGCAATTCCATTATTGGACATCTACCCAGAAGAACAAAAGTCATTCTATAAAAAAGACACCTGCACCTGAATGATTATAGCAGCACAATTCACAATCACAAAGATGTGGAAACAACCCAAATGCCCATCAATTCATGAATGGATTAGCAAAATGTGGTATATGTATACCATGGAATATTACTCAGCTATTAGAAATAATGGCGATATGGCATCTCTTTGGTTCTCCTGGAGAGAGCTGGATCCCATTCTATTAAGTGAAGTATCCCAAGAATGGAAAAATAAGCACCACATGTACTCACCAGCAAATTGGTTTCCCTGAGTGCACATTTGGGAACAACACCAATTGGGTATCGGACAGAGGTTGGGGCCGGGTGGAAGGGATGGGTGTATACCTACTTGATGAATGTGATGTGCACTGCCTGGGGAATGGACACCCTTCAAGTTCTAACTGGGGGGGATGGGGTGGGGGAGAGGAGGGGTGCACACCTACATGATGAATGTGATGTGCACTGACTAGGGAATGGACAAAATTGAAGCTCAGAATCGGGGGAAAGGGGAGGCATGGGGAATGTATATAGCCTGATCTTTTGTACCCCCATAATGAGCTAACAAACAAACAAACAAACAAAAAAGAATCGTTTGATTCATCAGCTGGGAATACACCATGGTTCTTTAAAGACCTCTATGCGTGGGCCCAGGTAACTGGCTAGTTCCAAGAAGTATGCCACAGAGCTTTTGAAATAACCACTACGTTGAGAATTATTTGCTAGTTTTTGCACCACCTTTCACCATAATTGTGATAAGGTTCGTCCGTGCCTCCTTCAACCCAAGATGGCTGGGGCGGACAAAAGTATGCTGAGGCCTAGTTCACTTGGTGTTGCCGATAGTTGGTACTGGAGCCTGGCAAGAAGCCATGCTATTAAGAGTCATTCCACCATCCTTTCTCCATCATTTTAAAAGGCAGAACACCTTTTTCCAGTTATCATAAGAATGAGTTGCTGGAGGGGACGTTTTTGAGTGGGGTCGGGTGGTGCGTTGAGGGGAAGGCTCTCTGTCTGTCTGGTGGTTTGTCTTTATTATGCCCAAAGAGGAGAGGTGGGCATGTGTGTGGCAGGTGAAAAGTACGGATCCTGTTTCAGTCTTAGACTGAAACAGGATCCGCACTTTTCAGCCAGTTCCTTTACGAATCCTTTGATTCATCAGCTGGGAATCCACCATGGCTGTCGAGACTCCTCTATGTGTGGGTCCAGGTAACTGGCTAGTTCCAAGATGTATGCCGCAGAGCTTTGGAAATAACCACTACATTGAGTATTATTTGCCAGTTTTTGCAGCAACTTTCACAATGATTGTGAAAAGGTTAGGCAGTGCATCCTGAAACCCAAGCTGGCTTCCACAGAAAAAACTACGGTTAGGCCAATCTCCCTTGGAGTTGCCCATAATTGGTACTGGTCCGTGGCAAGAAGCCATTCCTTTAAGTATCATTCCACCTTCCTTTCACAACTATTTTAAAAGGCAGAGCACCTATTGCCATTTAGCTTAAGGATGAGTCGCTGGAGGAAACGTTTTTGTGTGGGGTGGGAGAGGCAGAGCCAGGCCCTCTGTCAGTCCAGTGGTTTGTTTTTATTATCCCCGGAGAGGAGAAGTGGACATGTGTGTGGCAAGTGAAAAGTGTGGATCCTGTTTCAGTCTTAGACTGATACAGGATCGGCACTTTTCATCCTGTTCCTTTAAGAATCCTTTGCTTCATCAGCTGGGAATCCACCATAGTTCTCTACACCCCACTATGTGTGGACCCACTTAACAGGCTAGTTCAAAGAAGTATGCCACAGAGCATTTGAAATAACCACTACCATGGAAATTATTTGCCAGCTTTTCCAGCACTTTTACCATAATTTTGATAAGGTTCATTTGTGCTTCCTTAAACCCTAGATGGCTTCCATGGACAAACCTATACTGAGGGTTCTCTCGCTTGGTGTTGCCAATACTTGGTACGGGAGTCTGACAAGAATCCAGTCTTTTAATTATCATTGCCCCATCCTTTCTCCCTTATATTAAAAGGTGAGCAACTTTCGGCAGTTAGCATAAGGATGAGTCAACGGAGGGGACGTTTTTGGGTGGGATCGGGGTGGTTTGGGGGACAGTCCCTCTGTCAGTCTGGTTGTTTGTGTTTATTATGCCCAGACAGGGAAGTGGATATATTTGTGGCAGGTGAAATGTGCGGATCCTGTTTCAGTTAGACTGAAACAGTATCCGCACTTTTCAGCCGGTTCCATTAAAAATCCTTTGATTCATCAGCTGGGAATCCACCAGGGTTCCTTAGAACCCTCCATGCATGGGCCCATGAACTGGCCTGTACCAAGATGTATGCTGCACAGCTTTTGAGATAAACACTACGTGTAGAATTATTTGCTAGTTTCTGCAGCACATATCACCATAATTGTGATAAGGATCGTCTGTGCCTCCTTAAACACAAGATGGCTGCCACGGAGAAAACTATGCTGAGGCCTAGGTCACTTGGATTTCACGACACTTGTTACTGGAGGCTGGAAGGAGGCCATTCTTTTAAGTATCATTCCACCATACTTTCCCCATTATTTTAAAATGCACGGAAACCTTTGCAAGTTAGCATAATAATTAGTAGCTGGAGGGGACATTTTTATTTGTGAGATCGGTGTGGGTGGGGGGCGCAGGCCCTCTGTTAGTTCGCTGGATTGTTTTTATTTTCCCCAGACCGGAGAAGTGGGCATGTGTGTGGCAGGTGAAAAGTTCGGACCCCTGTTTCTGTCTTAGACTGAAACAGAAACCGCACTTTTCACCCCGTTCCATTAAGAATCCCTTGCTTCATCAGCTGGGAATCCACCATGGGCCTCTAGACTGCTCTATGCGTGGGCCCAGTTAACTGGATAGTTCAAAGAATTATGCCGCAGAGCTTTTCAAGTAACCACTACCATGAGAATTACTTGACCGCTTTTGCAGCACCTTTCACCATAATTGTGATAAGGTTCATCTGTGCCTCCTTAAACCCAAGATGGCTGCCAGGGACAAACGTGTGCTGAGGCCTAGGTGACTTCCTGTTGCGAATACTTGGTATGGGAGTCTGGCAATAAGCCAGTCTTTTAGGTATAATTCCACCATTCTATCTCCATTATTTTAAAAGGCAGAGGACGTATTGCCAGATAGCATAAGGATCAGTCGCTGGAGGGCACGATTTTGTGTGGGGTGGTGGGGGTCGGGGGCAGGCCATCTGTCAATCCGATGGGTTGATTTTGTTATCCCTAGAGAGGAGAAGCGGGCATGTGTGTTGCAGGCAAAAAGTCCGAATCCTGTTTCAGTCAGGATCTGCACTTTTCAGCCTGTTCCTTTAAGAATCCTTAGATTCATCACCTTGGAATCCACCATGGTTCTCTAGACCGCTCTATGCGTGGGCCCAGGTAACTGGCTTCTTCCAAGAAGTATGCCACAGAGCTTTTGAATTAAACAGTACGTTGAGAATAATTTGAAGGGTTTTCAGCACGTTTCACCATAATTATGATAAAGTTTGTATATGCCTCCTTAAACCCAACATGGCTGCCACGGGCATAACTATGCTGAGGCGTAGCTGACTTGGTGTTGCCTATTTTTGTTAGTGGAGACTGACAAGAAGCCATTCTTCTAAGTATCATCCCACCACCATTTTTCCATTGTTTTAAAATGCAGGGAAATTTTGCAAGTTAGCATTATAATTAGTAGCTGGAGGGTACGGTTTTTTTTTGTGTGTGTGTGGTCGATGTGGATGGGGGGGTCAGGCCCTCTGTCAGTTCGCTGGTTAGTTTTTATTATCCCCAGAGAGGAGAAGTGGGCATGTGTTTGGCAGGTGAAAAGGGCGGATTCTGTTTCAGAGAATTAACGATGATCCCCATGGTCATCCCGTTCCTTTAATAATCCTTTACTTCATCAGCTGGAAATCCACCATGGTTCTCTATACTCCTCTTTGCGTGGGAACAGGTAACTGGCTTGTTCCAAGAAGTATGCCGGAGAGCTTTTCAATTAACCAGTACGTTGAAAATTATTTGCAGGTGTTCAGCGTTTCACCATAATTGTGATAACGTGTTTGTGCCTCCTGAAACCCAAGAAGGCTGCGACGGACATAACTATGCTGAGGAGTACCTGACTTGGTGTTGCCTATTTTTGTTAGTGGAGACTGACAAGAAGCCATTCTTCTAAGTATCATCCCACCACCATTTTTCCATTGTTTTAAAATGCAGGGACATTTTGCAAGTTAGCATTATAATTAGTAGCTGGAGGGTACGGTTTTTTTTTGTGTGTGGTCGATGTGGATGGGGGGGGTCAGGCCCTCTGTCAGTTCGCTGGTTAGTTTTTATTATCCCCAGAGAGGAGAAGTGGGCATGTGTTTGGCAGGTGAAAAGGGCAGATTCTGTTTCAGAGAATTAACGATGATCCCCATGGTCATCCCGTTCCTTTAATAATCCTTTACTTCATCAGCTGGAAATCCACTATGGTTCTATATACTCCTCTTTGCGTGGGAACAGGTAACTGGCTTGTTCCAAGAAGTATGCCGCAGAGCTTTTCAATTAACCAGTACGTTGAAAATTATTTGCAGGTGTTCAGCGTTTCACCATAATTGTGAGAACCTTTGTTTGTGCCTCCTGAAACCCAAGAAGGCTGCGACGGACATAACTATGCTGAGGCGTAGCTGACTTGGTGTTGCCTATTTTTGTTAGTGGAGACTGACAAGAATCCATTCTTGTAAGTATCATCTCACCATCATTTTTCCATTGTTTAACAATGCAGGAAAATTTTGCAGGTTAACATTATAATTAGTAGCTGGAGGCTACGGTGTTTTTTTTTTTTTTTTCCTGTGGGGTCGGTGTGGATGTGTTGGTCAGGCCCTCTGTCAGTTCCCCGGTTGGTTTTTATTATCCCCAGAGAGGAGAAGTGGGTATTAGTATGGCAGGTGAAAACTGCGGATCTGTTTCAGAGAATTAAACAGGATCCTCATGGTAATCCCGTTCCTTTAAGAATCCTTTGCTTCGTGAGCTGGGAATCCACCATGGTTCTATATACTTGTCTATGCGTGGGCACAGGAAACTGGCTAGTTCCAAGAAGTATGCCTCAGAGCTTTTCAATTAACCAGTATGTTGACAATCCTTTGCAGGTTTTCAGCGTTTCACCATAATTGTGATAACGTGTGTATGTGCCTACCGAAACCAAATATGGCTGCTATGGACATAACTATGCTGAGGCGTAGCTGACTTGGTGTTGCCTATTTTTGTCAGTGGAGACTGACAAGAAGCCATTCTTCTAAGTATCATCCCACCATCATTTCTACATTGTTTAAAAATGCAGGGAAATTTTGCAAATTGGCATTATAATTAGTAGCTGGAGGGTACTTTTTTATTTTGTGGGGTCGGTCAGGATGGGTGTTGACGCCCTCTGTCAGATCGCTGGTTTGTTTTTATTATCCCCAGAGAAGAGTAGTGGGCATGTGTTTGGCAGGTGAAAAGTGCGGATTCTGTTTCAGAGAATTAAACAGGATCCGCATGGTCATCTCATTCCTTTAAGAATCCTTTGCTTCATCAGCTGGGATTCCACCATGTTTCTATATACTCCTCTATGCGTGGGCACAGGTACCTGGCTTGTTCCAAGAATTATGCTGGAGAGTTTTCAAATTAACCAGTACGTTGAAAATTATTTGCAGGTTTTCAGCGTTTCACCATAATTTTGATAACGTTTGTATGTCCCTCCTGAAACCCAAGAAGGCTGCGACGGACATAACTATGCTGAGGAGTAGCTGACTTGGTGTTGCCTATTTTTGTTAGTGGAGACAGACAAGAAGCCATTCTTCTAAGTATGATCCCACCACGATTTTTCCATTGTTTTAAATGCAGGGAAATTTTGCAAGTTAGCATTATAATTAGTAGCTGGAGGGTACGGTTTTTTTTTGTGTGTGTGGTCGATGTGGATGGGGGGGGTCATGCCCTCTGTCAGTTCACTGGTTAGTTTTTATTATCCCCAGAGAGGAGAAGTGGACATGTGTTTGGCAGGTGAAAAGGGCGGATTCTGTTTCAGAGAATTAACGATGATCCCCATGGTCATCCCGTTCCTTTAATAATCCTTTACTTCATCAGCTGGAAATCCACCATGGTTCTCTATACTCCTCTTTGCGTGGGAACAGGTAACTGCCTTGTTCCAAGAAGTATGCCGCAGAGCTTTTCAATTAACCACTACGTTGAAAATTATTTGCAGGTGTTCAGCGTTTCACCATAATTGTGATAACGTGTGTTTGTGCCTCCTGAAACCCAAGAAGGCTGCGACGGACATAACTATGCTGAGGAGTAGCTGACTTGGTGTTGCCTATTTTTGTTAGTGGAGACTGACAAGAAGCCATTCTTCTAAGTATCATCCCACCACCATTTTTCCATTGCTTTAAAATGCAGGGAAATTTTGCAAGTTAGCATTATAATTAGTAGCTGGAGGGTACGGTTTTTTTTGTGTGTGTGGTCGATGTAGATGGGGGGGTCAGGCCCTCTGTCAGTTCGCTGGTTAGTTTTTATTATCCCCAGAGAGGAGAAGTGGGCATGTGTTTGGCAGGTGAAAAGGGCGGATTCTGTTTCAGAGAATTAACGATGATCCCCATGGTCATCCCGTTCCTTCAATAATCCTTTACTTCATCAGCTGGAAATCCACCATTTTTCTCTATACTCCTCTTTGCGTGGGAACAGGTAACTGGCTTGTTCCAAGAAGTATGCCGCAGAGCTTTTCAATTAACCAGTACGTTGAAAATTATTTGCAGGTGTTCAGCGTTTCACCATAACTGTGAGAACGTTTGTTTGTGCCTCCTGAAACCCAAGAAGGCTGCGACGGACATAACTATGCTGAGGAGTAGCTGACTTGGTTTTGCCTATTTTTGTTAGTGGAGACTGACAAGAATCCATTCTTGTAAGTATCATCTCACCATCATTTTTCCATTGTTTAAAAATGCAGGTAAATTTTGCAAGTTAGCATTATATTTAGTAGGTGGAGGGTACGGTTTTTTTTTTTTTTTCCTGTGGGGTCGGTGTGGATGTGTTGGTCAGGCCCTCTGTCAGTTCCCCGGCTGGTTTTTATTATCCCCAGAGAGGAGAAGTCGGTATTAGTATGGCAGGTGAAAACTGCGGATCTGTTTCTGAGAATTAAACAGGATCCGCATGGTAATCCCGTTCCTTTAAGAATCCTTTGCTTCATGAGCTGGGAATCCACCATGGTTCTATATACTTGTCTATGCGTGGGCACAGGAAACTGGCTAGTTCCAAGAAGTATGCCTCAGAGCTTTTCAATTAACCAGTATGTTGACAATCCTTTGCAGGTTTTCAGCGTTTCACCATAATTGTGATAACGTGTGTATGTGCCTAATGAAACCAAATATGGCTGCTACGGACATAACTATGCTGAGGTGTAGCTGACTTGGTGTTGCCTATTTTTGTCAGTGGAGACTGACAAGAAGCCATTCTTCTAAGTATCATCCCACCATCATTTCTCCATTGTTTAAAAATGCAGGGAAATTTTGCAAATTGGCATTATAATTAGTAGCTGGAGGGTACTTTTTTGTTTTGTGGGGTCGGTCAGGATGGGTGTTCAGGCCCTCTGTCAGACGCTGGTTTGTTTTTATTATCCCCAGAGAAGAGTAGTGGGCATGTGTTTGGCAGGTGAAGAGTGCGGATTCGGTTTCAGAGAATTAAACAGGATCCGCATGGTCATCTCATTCCTTTAAGAATCCTTTGCTTCATCAGCTGGGATTCCACCATGTTTCTATATACTCCTCTATGCGTGGGCACAGGTACCTGGCTTGTTCCAAGAATTATGCTGGAGAGTTTTCAAATTAACCAGTACGTTGAAAATTATTTGCAGGTTTTCAGCGTTTCACCATAATTTTGATAACGTTTGTATGTCCCTCCTGAAACCAAAGAAGGCTGCAACGGACATAACTATGCTGAGGAGTAGCTGACTTGGTGTTGCCTATTTTTGTTAGTGGAGACAGACAAGAAGCCATTGTTCTAAGTATGATCCCACCACCATTTTTCCATTGTTTTAAATGCAGGGAAATTTTGCAAGTTAGCATTATAATTAGTAGCTGGAGGGTACGGTTTTTTTTTTGTGTGTGGTCGATATGGATCGGGGGGGTCAGGCCCTCTGTCAGTTCGCTGGTTAGTTTTTATTATCCCCAGAGAGGAGAAGTGGGCATGTGTTTGGCAGGTGAAAAGGGCGGATTCTGTTTCAGAGAATTAACGATGATCCCCATGGTCATCCCGTTCCTTTAATAATCCTTTACTTCATCAGCTGGAAATCCACCATGGTTCTCTATACTCCTCTTTGCGTGGGAACAGGTAACTGGCTTGTTCCAAGAAGTATGTCGCAGAGCTTTTCAATTAACCACTACGTTTAAAATTATTTGCAGGTGTTCAGCGTTTAGCCATAATTGTGATAACGTTTGTTTGTGCCTCCTGAAACCCAAGAAGGCTGCGACGGACATAACTATGCTGAGGCGTAGCTGACTTGGTGTTGCCTAGTTTTGTTAGTGGAGACTGACAAGAATCCATTCTTGTAAGTATCATCTCACCATCATTTTTCCATTGTTTCAAAATGCAGGAAAATTTTGCAAGTTAGCATTATAATTAGTAGCTGGTGGGTACGGTTTTTTTTTGTGTGTGTGTGGTCGATGTGGATGGGGGGGGTCAGGCCCTCTGTCAGTTCGCTGGTTAGTTTTTATTATCCCCAGAGAGGAGAAGTGGGCATGTGTTTGGCAGGTGAAAAGGGCGGATTCTGTTTCAGAGAATTAACGATGATCCCCATGGTCATCCCGTTCCTTTAATAATCCTTTACTTCATCAGCTGGAAATCCACCATGGTTCTATATACTCTTGTTTGCGTGGGAACAGGTAACTGGCTTGTTCCAAGAAGTATGCCGCAGAGCTTTTCAATTAACCAGTACGTTGAAAATTATTTGCAGGTGTTCAGCGTTTCACCATAATTGTGATAACGTGTGTATGTGCCTCCTGAAACCCAAGAAGGCTGCGACGGACATAACTATGCTGAGGAGTAGCTGACTTGGTGTTGCCTATTTTTGTTAGTGGAGACAGACAAGAAGCCATTCTTCTAAGTATCATCCCACCACCATTTTTCCATTGTTTTAAAATGCAGGGAAATTTTGCAAGTTAGCATTATAATTAGTAGCTGGAGGGTACGGTTTTTTTTTGTGTGTGGTCGATGTGGATGGGGGGGTCAGGCCCTCTGTCAGTTCGCTGGTTAGTTTTTATTATCCCCAGAGAGGAGATGTGGGCATGTGTTTGGCAGGTGAAAAGGGCGGATTCTGTTTCAGAGAATTAAGGATGATCCCCATGGTCATCCCGTTCCTTTAATAATCCTTTAGTTCATCAGCTGGAAATCCACCATGGTTCTATATACTCTTCTTTGCGTGGGAACAGGTAACTGGCTTGTTGCAAGAGGTATGCTGCAGAGCTATTCAATTAACCACTACGTTGAAAATCATTTGCAGGTGTTCAGCGTTTCACCATAATTGTGATAACGTGTGTTTGTGCCTCCTGAAACCCAAGAAGGCTCTGACGGACATAACTATGCTGAGGAGTAGCTGACTTTCTGTTGCCTATTTTTGTTAGTGGAGACTGACAAGAAGCCATTCTTCTAA
The DNA here is from genome assembly GCF_041146395.1 of Eulemur rufifrons. NCBI lineage: Eukaryota > Metazoa > Chordata > Mammalia > Primates > Lemuridae > Eulemur > Eulemur rufifrons. The sequence goes on from NW_027182813.1 coordinate 85,502, forward strand.
GTATCATCCCACCACCATTTTTCCATTATTTTAAAATGCAGGGAAATTTTACAAGTTAGCATTATAATTAGTAGCTGGAGGGTACGGTATTTTTTTGTGTGTGTGGTCGATGTGGATGGGGGGGTCAGGCCTTCTGTCAGTTCGCTGGTTAGTTTTTATTATCCCCAGAGAGGAGAAGTGGGCATGTGTTTGGCAGGTGAAAAGGGAGGATTCTGTTTTAGAGAATTAACGATGATCCCCATGGTCATCCCGTTCCTTTAATGATCCTTTACTTCATCAGCTGGAAATCCACCATGGTTCTATATACTCCTCTTTGCGTGGGAACAGGTAACTGGCTTGTTCCAAGAAGTATGCCGCAGAGCTTTTCAATTAACCAGTACGTTGAAAATTATTTGCAGGTGTTCAGCGTTTCACCATAATTGTGATAACGTGTGTTTGTGCCTCCTGAAACCCAAGAAGGCTGCGACCGACATAACTATGCTGAGGCGTAGCTGACTTGGTTTTGCCTATTTTTGTTAGTGGAGGCTGACAAAAATCCATTCTTCTAAGTATCATCTCACCATCATTTTTCCATTGTTTCAAAATGCAGGAAATTTTGCAAGTTAGCATTATAATTAGTAGCTGAAGGCTACGGTGTTTTGTTTTTTTTTTTTCCTGTGGGGTCGGTGTGGATGTGTTGGTCAGGCCCTCTGTCAGTTCGCTGGTTTGTTTTTATTATCCCCAGAGAGGAGAAGTGGGTACTAGTATGGCAGGTGAAAACTGCGGATCTGTTTCAGAGAATTAAACAGGATCCGCATGGTAATCCCTTTCCTTTAAGAATCCTTTGCTTCATGAGCTGGGAATCCACCCTGGTTCTATATACTTCTCTATGCGTGGGCACAGGAAACTGGCTTGTTCCAAGAAGTAAGCCTCAGAGCTTTTCAATTAACCAGTATGTTGACAATCCTTTGCAGGTTTTCAGCGTTTCACCATAATTGTGATAACGTGTGTATGTGCCTACTGAAACCAAATATGGCTGCTACGGACATAACTATGCTGATTCGTAGCTGACTTGGTGTTGCCTATTTTTGTCAGTGGAGACTGACAAGAAGCCATTCTTCTAAGTATCATCCCACCATCATTTCTCCATTGTTTAAAAATGCAGGGAAATTTTGCAAATTGGCATTATAATTAGTAGCTGGAGGGTACTTTTTTGTTTTGTGGGGTCGGTCAGGATGGGTGTTCAGGCCCTCTGTCAGATCGCTGGTTTGTTTTTATTATCCCCAGAGAAGAGTAGTGGGCATGTGTTTGGCAGGTGAAAAGTGCGGATTCTGTTTCAGAGAATTAAACAGGATCCGCATGGTCATCTCATTTCTTTAAGAATCCTTTGCTTCATCAGCTGGGATTCCACCATGTTTCTATATAGTCCTCTATGAGTGGGCACAGGGAAGTGGCTTGTTCCAAGAAGTATGCTGGAGAGTTTTCAAATTAACCAGTACGTTGAAAATTATTTGCAGGTTTTCAGCGTTTCACCATAATTTTGATAACGTTTGTATGTGCCTCCTGAAACCCAAGAAGGCTGCGACGGACATAACTATGCTGAGGAGTAGCTGACTTGGTGTTGCCTATTTTTGTTAGTGGAGACAGACAAGAAGCCATTCTTCTAAGTATGATCCCACCACCATTTTTCCATTGTTTTAAAATGCAGGGAAATTTTGCAAGTTAGCATTATAATTAGTAGCTGGAGGGTACGGTTTTTTTTTTTTGTGTGGTCGATGTGGATGGGAGGGTCAGGCCCTCTGTCAGTTCGCTGGTTAGTTTTTATTATCCCCAGAGAGGAGAAGTGGGCATGTGTTTGGCATTTGAACAGTTCGGATTCTGTTTCAGAGAATGAAACAGGATCCGCATGCTCATCCCGTTCCTTTAGGAAACTTTTGCTTCATGAGCTGGGAATCCACCATGGTTCTATATACTCCTCTATGTGTGGGCACAGGTAACTGGCTTGTTCCAAGAAGTATGCCGCAGAGCTTTTCAATTAAGCAGTACGTTCAAAATTATTTGCATGTTTTCAGCGTTTCACCATAGTTCTTATAACGTTTGTATGTGTCTCCTGAAACCCAATATGGCTGCCACGGACATAAGTATGCTGAGGCGTAGCAGACTTCGTGTTGCCCATTTTTGTTAGTGGAGACTGACAAGAAGCCATTCTTCTAAGTATCATCCCACCATGATTTTTCCATTGTTTTAAAATGCAGGGAAATTTTGCAAGTTAGCATTATAATTAGTAGCTGGAGGGTACGGTATTTTTTTTTGGGTAGTCGATGTGGATGGGGGGGTCAGGCCCTCTGTCAGTTCGCTGGTTAGTTTTTATTATCCCCAGAGAGGAGAAGTGGGCATGTGTTTGGCAGGTGAAAAGGGCGGATTCTGTTTCAGAGAATTAACGATGATCCCCATGGTCATCCCGTTCCTTCAATGATCCTTTACTTCATCAGCTGTAAATCCACCATGGTTCTATATACTCCTCTTTGCGTGGGAACAGGTAACTGGCTTGTTCCAAGAAGTATGCCGCAGAGCTTTTCAATTAACCAGTACGTTGAAAATTATTTGCAGGTGTTCAGCGTTTCACCATAATTGTGATAACGTTTGTTTGTGCCTCCTGAAACCCAAGAAGGCTGCGACGGACATAAGTATGCTGAGGAATAGATGACTTGGTGTTGCCTATTTTTGTTAGTGGAGACTGACAAGAAGCCATTCTTCTAAGTATCATCCCACCACCATTTTTCCATTGTTTTAAAATGCAGGGAAATTTTGCAAGTTAGCATTATAATTAGTAGCTGGAGGGTACGGTTTTTTTTTTCTTTTGTGGTCGATGTGGATGGGGGTTTAGGCCCTCTGTCAGTTCGCTGGTTAGTTTTTATTATCCCCAGAGAGGTGAAGTGGGCATGTGTTTGTCAGGTGTAAAAGGCGGATTGTGTTTCAGAGAATTAATGATGATCCCCATGGTCATTCCGTTCCTTTAATAATCCTTTACTTCATCAGCTGGAAATCCACCATGGTTGTCTATACTCCTCTTTGCGTGGGAACAGGTAACTGGCTTGTTCCAAGAAGTATGCCGCAGAGCTTTTCAATTAACCACTACGTTGAAAATTATTTGCAGGTGTTCAGCGTTTCACTATAATTGTGATAACGTTTGTTTGTGCCTCCTGAAACCCAAGAAGGCTGCGACGGACATAACTATGCTGAGGGCTAGCTAACTTGGTTTTGCCTATTTTTGTTAGTGGAGACTGACAAGAAGGCATTCTTCTAAGTATCATCCCACCATCATTTCTCCAGTGTTTAAAAATGCAGGGAAATTTTGCAAATTGGCATTATAATTAGTAGCTGGAGGGTACTTTTTTTTTTTGTGCGGTCGGTCAGGATGGGTGTTCAGGCCCTCTGTCAGATCGCTGGTTTGTTTTTATTATCCCCAGAGGAGTAGTGGGAATGTGTTTGGCAGGTGAAAAGTGCGGATTCTGTTTCAGAGAATTAACAGGATCCGCATGGTCATCTCATTCCTTTAAGAATCCTTTGCTTCATCAGCTGGGATTCCACCATGTTTCTATATACTCCACTATGCGTGGGCACAGGTACCTGGCTTGTTCCAAGAAGTATGCTGGAGAGTTTTCAAATTTACCAGTACGTTGCAAATTATTTGCAGGTGTTCAGCGTTTCACCATAATTGTGATAACGTGTGTTTGTGCCTCCTGAAACCCAAGACGGCTGCGACGGACATAACTATGCTGAGGCGTAGCTGACTTGGTTTTCCCTATTTTTGTTAGTGGAGACTGACAAGAATCCATTCTTCTAAGTATCATCTCACCATCATTTTTCCATTTTTTTAAAATGCAGGAAAAATTTTCAAGTTAGCATTATAATTATTAGCTGCAGGCTCTGGTGTTTTTTTTTTTTTTTCCTGTGGGGTCGGTGTGGATGTGTTGGTCAGGCCCTCTCTCAGTTCGCTGGTTTGTTTTTATTATCCCCAGAGAGGAGAAGTGGGTTTTAGTATGGCAGGTGAAAACTGTGGATCTGTTTCAGAGAATTAAACAGGATCCGCATGGTCATCCAGTTCCTTTAAGAATCCTTTGCTTCATGAGCTGGGAATCCACCATGGATCTATATACTTCTCTATGCGTCGGCACAGGAAACTGGCTTGTTCCAAGAAGTATGCCGCAGAGCTTTTCAATTAACCACTACGTTGAAAATTACTTGCAGGTGTTCAGCATTTCACCATAATTGTGATAAAGTTTGTTTGTACCTCCTGAAACCCAAGAAGGCTGCGACGGACATAACTATGCTGAGGAGTAGCTGACTTGGTGTTGCCTATTTTTGTTAGTGGAGACTGACAAGAAGCCATTCTTCTAAGTATCATCCCACCACCATTTTTCCATTGTTTTAAAATGCACGGAAATTTTGCAAGTTAGCATTATAATTAGTAGCTGGAGGGTACGGTTTTTTTTTTTGTGTTTGGTCGATTTGGATGGGGGGGTCAGGCCCTCTGTCAGTTCGCTGGTTAGTTTTTATTATCCCCAGAGAGGAGAAGTGGGCATGTGTTTGGCAGGTAAAAAGGGCGGATTCTGTTTCAGAGAATTAACGATGATCCCCATGGTCATCCCGTTCCTTTAATAATCCTTTACTTCATCAGCTGGAAATCCACCATGGTTCTCTATACTCCTCTTTGCGTGGGAACAGGTAACTGGCTTGTTCCAAGAAGTATGCGGCAGAGCTTTTCACTTAACCACTGCGTTGAAAATTATTTGCAGGTGTTCAGCGTTTCACCATAATTGTGATAACGTTTGTTTGTGCCTCCTGAAACCCAAGAAGGCTGCGACCGACATAACTATGCTGAGGCGTAGCTGACTTGGTTTTGCCTATTTTTGTTAGTGGAGACTTACAAGAATCCATTCTTCTAAGTATCATCTCACCATCATTTTTCCGTTGTTTAATAATGCAGGGAAATTTTGCAAGTTAGCATTATAATTAGTAGCTCGAGGCTACGGTGTTTTTTTTTTTTTTTCCTGTGGGGTCGGTGTGGATGTGTTGGTCAGGCCCTCTGTCAGTTCGCGGGTTTGTTTTTATTATCCCTAGAGAGGAGAAGTGGGTATTAGTATGGCAGGTGAAAACTGCGGATCTGTTTCAGAGAATTAAACAGGATCCGCATGGTAATCCCGTTCCTTTAAGGATCCTTTGCTTCATGAGCTGGGAATCCACCATGGTTCTATATACTTCTCTATGCGTGGGCACAGGAAACTGGCGTGTTCCAAGAAGTATGCCTCAGAGCTTTTCAATTAACCAGTATGTTGACAATCCTTTGCAGGTTTTCAGCGTTTCACCATAATTGTGATAACGTGTGTATGTGCCTACTGAAACCAAATATGGCTGCTACGGACATAACTATGCTGAGGGGTAGCTGACTTGGTGTTGCCTATTTTTGTCAGTGGAGACTGACAAGAAGCCATTCTTCTAAGTATCATCCCACCATCATTTCTCCATTGTTTAAAAATGCAGGGAAATTTTGCAAATTGGCATTATAATTAGTAGCTGGAGGGTACTTTTTTGTTTTGTGGGGTCGGTCAGGATGGGTGTTCAGGCCCTCTGTCAGATCGCTGGTTTGTTTTTATTATCCCCAGAGAAGAGTAGTGGGCATGTGTTTGGCAGGTGAAAAGTGCGGATTCTGTTTCAGAGAATTAAACAGGATCCGCATGGTCATCTCATTCCTTTAAGAATCCTTTGCTTCATCAGCTGGGATTCCACCATGTTTCTATATACTCCTCTATGCGTGGGCACAGGTACCTGGCTTGTTCCAAGAATTATGCTGGAGAGTTTTCAAATTAACCAGTACGTTGAAAATTATTTGCAGGTTTTCAGCGTTTCACCATAATTTTGATAACGTTTGTATGTGCCTCCTGAAACCCAAGAAGGCTGCGACGGACATAACTATGCTGAGGAGCAGCTGACTTGGTGTTGCCTATTTTTGTTAGTGGAGACAGACAAGAAGCCATTCTTCTAAGTATGATCCCACCACCATTTTTCCATTGTTTTAAAAGTCAGGGAAATTTTGCTAGTTAGCATTATAATTAGTAGCTGGAGGGTACGGTTTTTTTTTTGTGTGTGGTGGATGTGGATGGGGGGGTCAGGCCCTCTGTCAGTTCGCTGGTTAGTTTTTATTATCCCCAGAGAGGAGAAGTGGGCATGTGTTTGGCAGGTAAAAAGGGCGGATTCTGTTTCAGAGAATTAACGATGATCCCCATGGTCATCCCGTTCCTTTAATAATCCTTTACTTCATCAGCTGGAAATCCACCATGGTTCTATATACTCCTCTTTGCGTGGGAACAGGTAACTGGCTTGTTCCGAGAAGTATGCCGCAGAGCTTTTCAATTAACCACTACGATGAAAATTATTTGCAGGTGTTCAGCGTTTCACCATAATTGTGATAACGTGTGTTTGTGCCTCCTGAAACCCAAGAAGGCTGCGACGGACATAACTATGCTGAGGAGTAGCTGACTTGGTGTTGCCTATTTTTGTTAGTGGAGACTGACAAGAAGCCATTCTTCTAAGTATCATCCCACCACCATTTTTCCATTGTTTTAAAATGCAGGGAAATTTTGCAAGTTAGCATTATAATTAGTAGCTGGAGGGTACGGTTTTTTTTTTGTGTGTGGTCGATGTGGATGGGGGGGTCAGGCCCTCTGTCAGTTCGCTGGTTAGTTTTTATTATCCCCAGAGAGGAGAAGTGGGCATGTGTTTGGCAGTTGAACAGTTCGGATTCTGTTTCAGAGAATGAAACAGGATCCGCATGCTCATCCCGTTCCTTTAGTAAACTTTTGCTTCATCAGCTGGGAATCCACCATGGTTCTATATACTCCTCTATGTGTGGGCACAGGTAACTGGCTTGTTCGAAGAAGTATGCCGCAGAGCTTTTCAATTAAGCAGTACGTTGAAAACTATTTGCAGATTTTCAGAATTTCACCATAATTCTTATAACGTTTGTATGTGTCTCCTGAAACCCAATATGGCTGCCACGGACATAAGTATGCTGAGGCGTAGCTGACTTGGTTTTGCCTATTTTTGTTAGTGGAGACTGACAAGAAGCCATTCTTCTAAGTTTCATCCCACCATCACTTTTCCATTGTTTAGAAATGCAGGGATATTTTGCAAGTTATCATTATAATTAGTAGCAGGAGGGAACTTTTTTTTTTTTGTGGGGTCAGTGTGGATGGGTTGGTCAGGCCATCTGTCAATTCACAGGTTTGTTTTTATTATCCCCAGAGAGGAGAAGTGGGCATGTGTTTGGCAGGGGAAAAGTGCGGATTCTGTTTCAGAGAATTAAACAGGATCCGCATCGTCATCTCATTCCTTTAAGAATCCTTTGCTTCATCAGCTGGGATTCCACCATGTTTCTATATACTCCTCTATGCGTGGGCACAGGTACCTGGCTTGTTCCAAGAAGTATGCTGGAGAGTTTTCAAATTAACCAGTACGTTGAAAATCATTTGCAGGTTTTAAGCGTTTCACCATAATTTTCATAACGTTTGTATGTGCCTCCTGAAACCCAAGAAGGCTGCGACGGACATAACTATGCTGAGGAGTAGCTTTCTTGGTGTTGCCTATTTTTGTTAGTGGAGACAGACAAGAAGCCATTCTTCTAAGTATCATCCCACCACCATTTTTCCACTGTTTTAAAAGGCAGGGAAACTTTGCAAGTTAGCATTATAATTAGTAGCTGGAGGGTATGGTTTCTTTTTTGTGTGTGGTCGATGTGGATGGGGGGGTCAGGCCCTCTGTCAGTTCGCTGGTTGTTTTTTATTATCCCCAGAGAGGAGAAGTGGGCATGTGTTTGGCAGGTTAAAAGGGCGGATTCTGTTTCAGAGAAATAACGATGATCCCCATGGTCATCCCGATCCTTTAATAATCCTTTACTTCATCAGCTGGAAATCCACCATGGTTCTATATACTCCTCTTTGCGTGGGAACAGGTAACTGGCTTGTTCCAAGAAGTATGCCGCAGAGCTTTTCAATTAACCAGTACGTTGAAAAATATTTGCAGGTGTTCAGCGTTTGACCATAATTGTGATAACGTTTGTTTGTGCCTCCTCAAACCCAAGATGGCTGCCACGAACATAACTATCCTGAGGCATAGCTGACTTGGTTTTGCCTATTTTTGTTAGTGGAGACTGACAAGAATCCATTCTTCTAAGTATCATCTCACCATCATTTTTCCATTGTTTAAAAATGCAGGGATATTTTGCAAGTTATCATTATAATTAGTAGCAGGAGGGAACTTTTTTTTTTTGTGGGGTCAGTGTGGATGGGTTGGTCAGGCCATGTGTCAATTCACTGGTTTGTTTTTATTATCCCCAGAGAGGAGAAGTGGGCATGTGTTTGGCAGGTGAAAAGTGCGGATTCTGTTTCAGAGAATTAAACAGGATCCGCATGGTCATCTCATTCCTTTAAATATCCTTTGCTTCATCAGCTGGAATTCCACCATGTTTCTATATACTACTCTATGCGTGGGCACAGGTACCTGGCTTGTTCCAAGAAGTATGCTGGAGAGTTTTCAAATTAACCTGTACGTTGAAAATTATTTGCAGGTTTTCAGCGTTTCACCATAATGTTGATAAGGTTTGTATATGCCTCCTGAAACCCAAGAAGGCTGCGACGGACATAACTATGCTGAGGAGTAGCTGACTTGGTGTTGCCTATTTTTGTTAGTGGAGACAGACAAGAAGCCATTCTTCTAAGTATCATCCCACCACCATTTTTCCATTGTTTTAAAATGCAGGGAAATTTTGCAAGTTAGCAGTATAATTAGTAGCTGGAGGGTACGGTTTTTTTTTGTGTATGGTCGATGTGGATGGGGGGGTCAGGCCCTCTGTCAGTTCGCTGGTTAGTTTTTATTATCCCCAGAGAGGAGAAGTGGGCATGTGTTTGGCAGGTGAAAAGGGCGGATTCTGTTTCAGAGAATTAACGATGATCCCCATGGTCATCCCGTTCCTTTAATGATCCTTTACTTCATCAGCTGGAAATCCAGCATGGTTCTATATACTCCTCTTTGCGTGGGAACAGGTAACTGGCTTGTTCCAAGAAGTATGCCGCAGAGCTTTTCAATTAACAACTACGTTGAAAATTATTTGCAGGTGTTCAGCGTTTAACCCTAACCAGAACCCCTAAAGCTAACCCTGAACCCTATCCCTAACCCCAGCAGTAAACTTTAACCCTAAACCTAAGCCCAACCCGTAACCCTAATCCTATCCTTTTACCCTAAAACTAACCCCTAAACCTAACCCCTATACCTCACCCTAACTCTAACCCCAATCCTAATTCTAACCATACCCCTTCATAAAACACTAACTCCTAACCGCTAACCCTAACACTAACCAGAAACCCTAATCACTAATCCCTAACCCTAACGCTTAACCTTTACCCTAACCGTTAACCCTCACCCTAAATCTTAACACTGACCCTAACCTTAACCTTTAACTCTAAGCCTAACCCTTAACCCTACAGTAAGGAAGACCCTTAATGCTAATGGGATCCCTTATCCCTAACCCTAACACTGCAGCTAAAAATAACCCTAACCTTGGATCCTTAAACCTAACCCCTAACACTTACTTTAACCCCATACCCTAACCCTAATCCTAAGCATTAAACCTAACCCTATCTCTTAACCCTAAAGCTAGCCCTTACCCTAACGCCTAGATCTAACCCTAAATCTAACCTACCGCCTAATCCTAACCTTAAGCCCTAATGCTAACACTAACCCTGAACCCTAAACCTACCCGTAACCCTTAACACTAACCCTATCCGTGAACCTTAACCCTGCCCCTAACCATTACCCGCACCCAAGCATTTAACCCTGATCCTAACCCTAATCCTTAATGCTAACCCTAACACTAAACCCTAACCCTAAGCCCAACACTTTTCCCTAATCCTATCCCTTAACCCTAACCCTAACCCTAATGCTACCCCCTAAACGTAACCCTAACCATGACCAGTAAACCTAAACCTAACCTCTAACACAAACCATAGCACATAACTCTAACCCTAAAACTAACCCTAACCCTAACCCTAAACCCTAACGCTTAACCTTAACCCTAAGCGTTAACTCTCACGCTAACCTTTAATCCTAACCCTAATCCTAATCTTCAACCCTAAACCTAACACTTAACCCTAACCCTGTACCAAACCCTAACCCCTCATCTTAACCCTAACCTTAAACCTCAACCCTAAACCAAAGTGTAACCGTTAAACCTAAGAGTAACCTTTAACCCTAACCCTAATCCCTAACCCTAAGCCCTCACCCTAACACTAAACTTCATCCTTAACCCTAACCATAATCCTAACCCTAAATCTAATTCTCAGACTTCTTGTTTTCTTAGAGTTTAGAAAGCCTGCAATCCTCCCATGCCATGCGTGAAAGGAGGCTCTACCACTGTGTCCTGCATGAAACCCACGGGCCCATACCCAGAGTATGATAGAGTGGGTTCCCGTGTACAATCCCAGCCCCCTAAACTCCCCCCGCCCGCCTAATGCAGACAGGGCCCGTGCGCTAAGCATAAACAATACCTTTAACAGATAACCCTAACCCTGAACATAACACCCAACCCTGTTCCTATTTCTGCCCTTAACACGTAAACCTCACCGTGCGCCTAACTTTAACCTCTTATCCTAACTTAATGCATAACCCATTTCCTGAGAACAACCCCATCCCATAATTCTAACCCTATCCCCTAGTCATCACTGTGACACCTAATCCCTAACCCTAATTCTAAACCGCTAACCCTAACCGTAACCCTACCTACAACCCTAACACTGACAGAAAACCTTACTTCTAACCCCAACGCTATGCCTAACAAAAACCCTAACCCTTGACCCTAACCCTTCACCCTAACCCCTAAGCCTTACCCTAACCCTTAACACTAATCCTAATCCTAAACATTAAACCTAACCCTAGCTCTTAAAGCTAACCCTAAACCTTACCCTCACGACTAGACCTAACCCTGACACTAACCTAACACCTAACCCTAACCAGAACCCCTAAAGCTAACCCTCAACCCTATCCCTAACCCTAGCAGTAAACTTTAACCCTAAACCTAAGCCCAACCCGTAACCCTAATCCTATCCTTTTACCCTAAAACTAACCCCTAAACCTAACCCCTATACCTCACCCTAACTCTAACCCCAATCCTAATTCTAACCATACCCCTTCATAAAACACTAACTCGTAACCGCTAACCCTAACACTAACCAAAAACCCTAATCACTAATCCCTAACCCTAACGCTTAACCTTTACCCTAACGTTAACCCTCACCCTAAATCTTAACACTGACCCTAAACTTAACCTTTAACTCTAAGCCTAATCCTTAACCCTACAGTAAGGAAGACCCTTAATGCTAATGGGATCCCTTATCCCTAACCCTAACACTACAGCTAAAAATAACCCTAACCTTGGATCCTGAAACCTAACCCCTAACACTTACTTTAACCCCAAACCCTAACCCTAATCCTAAGCATTTAACCTAACCCTAACGCTAGCCCTTACCCTAACGCCTAGATCTAACCCTAAATCTAACCTACCGCCTAATCCTAACCTTAAGCCCTAATGTTAACACTAACCCTGAACCCTGAACCTACCCGTAACCCTTAACACTAACTCTATCCGTGAACCTAAACCCTGACTCTAACCATTACCCGCACCCAAGCATTTAACCCTGACCCTAACCATAATCCATAATGATAACCTTAACACTAAACCCTAACCCTAAAGCCAATACTTAAGCCTAAACCTATCCCTTAACCCTATCCCTAACCCTAATGCTACCCCCTAAACGTAACCCTAACCGTGACCAGTAAACCTAACCCTAACCTCTAACACAAACCATAGCACATAACTCTAACCCTAAAACTAACCCTAACCCTAACCCTAACCCTAAACCCTAACTCTTAACCTTAACCCTAAGCGTTAACTCTCACGCTAACCTTTAATCCTAACCCTAATCCTAATCTTCAACCCTAAACCTAACACTTAACCCTAACCCTGTACCAAACCCTAACCCCTCATCTTAACCCTAACCGTAAACCTCAACCCTAAACCAAAGTGTAACCGTTAAACCTAAGAGTAACCTTTAACCCTAACCCTAATCCCTAACCCTAAGCCCTCACCCTAACACTAAACTTCATCCTTAACCTTAACCATAATCCTAACCCTGAATCTAATTCTCAGACTTCTTGCTTTCTTAGAGTTTAGAAAGCCTGCAATCCTCCCATGCCATGCGTGAAAGGAGGCTCTACCACTGTGTCCTGCATGAAACCCACGGGCCCATACCCAGAGTATGACATAGTGGGTTCCCGGGTACAATCCCAGCCCCCTAAACTCCCCCCGCCCGCCTAATGCAGACAGGGCCCGTGCGCTAAGCCTAAACAATACCTTTAACAGATAACCCTAACCCTGAACATAACACCCAACCCTGTTCCTATTTCTCCCCTTAACACGTAAACCTCACCGTGCGCCTAACTTTAACCTCTTATCCTAACGTTAATGCATAACCCATTTCCTGAGAACAACCCCTATCCCATAATTCTAACCCTATCTCCTAGTCATCACTGTGACACCTAATCCCTAACCCTAATTCTAAACCGCTAACCCTAACCGTAACCCTACCTACAACCCTAACACTGACAGTAACCCTTACTTCTAACCCCAACGCTATGCCTAACAAAAACCCTAACACTTGACCCTAACCCTTCACCCTAACCCCTAAGCCTTACCCTAACCCTTAACCCTAATCCTAATCCTAACCATTAAACCTAACCCTAGCTCTTAAAGCTAACCCTAAACCTTACCCTCACGACTAGACCTAACCCTGACACTAACCTAAACCTAACCCTAACCAGAACCCCTAAAGCTAACACTGAACCCTATCCCTAACCCTAGCAGTTAACTTTAAACCTAAACCTAAGTCCAACCCGTAACCCTAATCCTATCCTTTTACCCTAAAACTAACCCCTAAACCTAACCCCTATATCTGACCCTAACTCTAACCCCAATCCTAATTCTAACCATACCCATTCATAAAACACTAACTCCTAACCGCTAACCCTAACACTAACCAAAAACCCTAATCACTAATCCCTAACCCTAACGCTTAACTTTTACCCTAACCGTTAACCCTCACCCTAAATCTTAACACTGACCCTAACCTTAACCTTTAACTCTAAGCCTAACCCTTAACCCTACAGGAAGGAAGACCCTTAATGCTAATGGGATCCCTTATCCCTAACCCTAACACTACAGCTAAAAATGACCCTAACCTTGGATCCTTAAAACTAACCCCTAACACTTACTTTAACCCCAAACCCTAACCCTAATCCTAAGCATTAAACCTAACCCTATCTCTTAACCCTAACGGTAGCCCTTACCCTAACGCCTAGATCTAACCCTAAATCTAACCTACCGCCTAATCCTAACCTTAAGCACTAATGCTAACACTAACCCTGAACCCTAAACCTACCCGTAACCCTTAACACTAACCCTATCCGTGAACCTTAACCCTGACCCTAACCATTACCCGCACTCAAGCATTTAACCCTGACCTTAACCCTAATCCTTAATGCTAACCCTAACACTAAACCCTAACCCTAAGCCCAACACTTAACCCTAATCCTATCCCTTAACCCTAACCCTAACCCTAATGCTACCCCCTAAACGTAACCCTCACCGTGACCAGTAAACCTAACCCTAACCTCTAACACAAACCATAGCACATAACTCTAACCCTAAAACTAACCCTAACCCTAACCCTAACCCTAAACCCTAACACTTAACCTTAACCCTAAGCGTTAACTCTCACGCTAACCTTTAATCCTAACCCCAATCCTAATCTTCAACCCTAAACCTAACACTTAACCCTAACACTGTACCAAACCCTAACCCCTCATCTTAACCCTAACCGTAAACCTCAACCCTAAACCAAAGTGTAACCGTTAAACCTAAGAGTAACCTTTAACCCTAACCCTATTCCCTAACCCTAAGCCCTCACCCTAACACTAAACTTCATCCTTAACCCTAACCAGAATCCTAAACCTAAATCTAATTCTCAGACTTTCTTGCTTCCTTAGAGTTTAGAAAGCCTGCAATCCTCCCATGCCATGCGTGAAAGGAGGCTCTACCACTGTGTCCTGCATGAAACCCACGGGCCCATACCCAGAGTATGATAGAGTGGGTTCCCGGGTACAATCCCAGCCCCCTAAACTCCCCCCGCCCGCCTAATGCGGACAGGGCCCGTGCGCTAAGCATAAACAACACCTTTAACAGATAACCCTAACCCTGAACATAACACCCAACCCTGTTCCTATTTCTCCCCTTAACACGTAAACCTCACCGTGCGCCTAACTTTAACCTCTTATCCTAACGTTAATGCATAACCCATTTCCTGAGAACAACCCCTATCCCATAATTCTAACCCTATCTCCTAGTCATCACTGTGACACCTAATCCCTAACCCTAATTCTAAACCGCTAACCCTACCCGTAACCCTACCTACAACCCTAACACTGACAGTAACCCTTACTTCTAACCCCAACGCTATGCCTAATAAAAACCCTAACCCTTGACCCTAACCCTTCACCCTAACCCCTAAGCCTTACCCTAACCCTTAACCCTAATCCTAATCCTAACCATTAAACCTAACCCTAGCTCTTAAAGCTAACCCTAAACCTTACCCTCACGACTAGACCTGACCCTGACACTAACCTAACACCTAAATCTAACCAGAACCCCGAAAGCTAACCCTGAACCCTATCCCTAACGCTAGCAGTAAACTTTAACCCTAAACCTAAGCCCAACCCGTAACCCTAATCCTATCCTTTTACCCTAAAACTAACCCCGAAACCTAACCCCTATACCTCACCCTAACTCTAACCCCAACCCTAATTCTAACCATACCCCTTCATAAAACACTAACTCCTAACCGCTAATCCTAACACTAACCAAAAACCCTAATCACTAATCCCTAACCCTAACGCTTAACCTTTACCCTAACCGTTAACCCTCACCCTAAATCTTATCACTGACCCTAACCTTAACCTTTAACTCTAAGCCTAACCCTTAACCCTACAGTAAGGAAGACCCTTAATGCTAATGGGATCCCTTATCCCTAACCCTAACACTACAGCTAAAAATAACCCTAACCTTGGATCCTTAAAACTAACCCCTAACACTTACTTTAACCCCAAACCCTAACCCTAATCCTAAGCATTAAACCTAACCCTATCTCTTAACCCTAACGCTAGCCCTTACCCTAACGCTTAGATCTAACCCTAAATCTAACCTACCGCCTAATCCTAACCTTAAGCCCTAATGCTAACACTAACCCTGAACCCTAAACCTACCCGTAACCCTTAACACTAACCGTATCTGTGAACCTAAACCCTGACCCTAACCATTACCTACACCCAAGCATTTAACCCTGACCCTAACCCTAATCCTTAATGCTAACCTTAACACTAAACCCTAACCCTAAGCCCAACACTTAACCCTAATCCTATCCCTTAACCCTAACCCTAACCCTAATGCTGCCCCCTAAACGTAACCGTAACCGTGACCAGTAAACCTAACCCTAACCTCTAACACAAACCATAGCACATAACTCTAACCCTAAAACTAACCCTAACCCTAACCCTAACCCTAAACCCTAACTCTTAACCTTAACCCTAAGCGTTAACTCTCACGCTAACCTTTAATCCTAACCCTAATCCTAATCTTCAACCCTAAACCTAACACTTAACCCTAACCCTGTACCAAACCCTAAACCCTCATCTTAACCCTAACCGTAAACCTCAACCCTAAACCAAAGTGTAACCGTTAAAACTAAGGGTAACCTTTAACCCTAACCCTAATCCCTAACCCTAAGCCCTCACCCTAACACTAAACTTCATCCTTAACCCTAACCAGAATCCTAACCCTAAATCTAATTCTCAGACTTCTTGCTTTCTTAGAGTTTAGAAAGCCTGCAATCCTCCCATGCCATGCGTGAAAGGAGGCTCTACCACTGTGTCCTGCATGAAACCCACGGGCCCATACCCAGAGTATGATAGAGTGGGTTCCCGGGTACAATCCCAGCCCCCTAAACTCCCCCCGCCCGCCTAATGCAGACAGGGCCCGTGCGCTAAGCATAAACAATACCTTTAACAGATAACCCTAACCCTGAACATAACACTCAACCCTGTTCCTATTTCTCCCCTTAACACGTAAACCTCACCGTGCGCCTAACTTTAACCTCTTATCCTAACGTTAATGCATAACCCATTTCCTGAGAACAACCCCTATCCCATAATTCTAACCCTATCTCCTAGTCATCACTGTGACACCTAATCCCTAACCCTAATTCTATACCGCTAACCCTAACCGTAACCCTACCTACAACCCTAACACTGACAGTAACCCTTACTTCTAACCCCAACGCTATGCCTAACAAAAACCCTAACCCTTGACCCTAACCCTTCACCCTAACCCCTAAGCCTTACCCTAACCCTTAACCCTAATCCTAATCCTAACCATTAAACCTAACCCTAGCTCTTAAAGCTAACCCTAAACCTTTCCCTCACGACTAGACCTAACCCTGACACTAACCTAACACCTAACCCTAACCAGAACCCCTAAAGCTAACCCTGAACCCTATCCCTAACGCTAGCAGTAAACTTTAACCCTAAACCTAAGCCCAACCCGTAACCCTAATCCTATCCTTTTACCCTAAAACTAACCCCTAAACCTAACCCCTATACCTCACCCTAACTCTAACCCCAATCCTAATTCTTACCATACCCCTTCATAAAACACTAACTCCTAACCACTAACCCTAACACTAACCAAAAACCCTAATCACTAATCCCTAACCCTAACGCTTAAACTTTACCCTAACCGTTAACCCTCACCCTAAATCTTAACACTGACCCTAACCTTAACCTTTAACTCTAAGCCTAACCCTTAACCCTACAGTAAGGAAGACCCTTAATGCTAATGGGATCCCTTATCCCTAACCCTAACACTACAGCTAAAAATAACCCTAACCTTGGATCCTTAAACCTAACCCCTAACACTTACTTTAACCCCAAACCCTAACCCTAATCCTAAGCATTAAACCTAACCCTATCTCTTAACCCTAACGCTAGCCCTTACCCTAACGCCTAGATCTAACCCTAAATCTAACCTACCGCCTATTCCTAACCTTAAGCACGAATGCTAACACTAACCCTGAACCCTAAACCTACCCGTAACCCTTAACACTAACCCTATCCGTGAACCTTACCCTGACCCTAACCATACCCGCACCCATGCATTTAACCCTGACCCTAACCCTAATCCTTAATGCTAACCCTAACACTAAACCCTAACCCTAAGCCCAACACTTATCCCTAATCCTATCCCTTAACTCTAACCCTAACCGTAATGCTACCCCCTAAACATAACCCTAACCGTGACCAGTAAACCTAACCCTAACCTCTAACACAAACCATAGCACATAACTCTAACCCTAAAACTAACCCTAACCCTAACCCTAAACCCTAACGCTTAACCTTAACCCTAAGCGTTAACTCTCACGCTAACCTTTAATCCTAACCCTAATCCTAATCTTCAACCCTAAACCTAACACTTAACCCTAACCCTGTACCAAACTCTAAACCCTCATCTTAACCCTAACCGTAAACCTCAACCCTAAACCAAAGTGTAACCGTTAAACCTAAGAGTAACCTTTAACCCTAACCCTAATCCCTAACCCTAAGCCCTCACCCTAACACTAAACTTCATCCTTAACCCTAACCAGAATCCTAACCCTAAATCTAATTCTCAGACTTCTTGCTTTCTTAGAGTTTAGAAAGCCTGCAATCCTCCCATGCCATGCGTGAAAGGAGGCTCTACCACTGTGTCCTGCATGAAACCCACGGGCCCATACCCAGAGTATGATAGAGTGGGTTCCCGGGTACAATCCCAGCCCCCTAAACTCCCCCCACCCGCCTAATGCAGACAGGGCCCGTGCGCTAAGCATAAACAATACCTTTAACAGATAACCCTAACCCTGAACATAACACCCAACCCTGTTCCTATTTCTCCCCTTAACACGTAAACCTCACCGTGCGCCTAACTTTAACCTCTTATCCTAACGTTAATGCATAACCCATTTCCTGAGAACAACCCTTATCCCATAATTCTAACCCTATCTCCTAGTCATCACTGTGACACCTAATCCCTAACCCTAATTCTAAACCGCTAATCCTAACCGTAACCCTACCTACAACCCTAACACTGACAGTAACCCTTACTTCTAACCCCAACGCTATGCCTAACAAAAACCCTAACCCTTGACCCTAACCCTTCACCCTAACCCCTAAGCCTTACCCTAACCCTTAACCCTAATCCTAATCCTAACCATTAAACCTAACCCTAGCTCTTAAAGCTAACCCTAAACCTTACCCTCACGACTAGACCTAACCCTGACACTAACCTAACACCTAACCCTAACCAGAACCCCTAAAGCTAACCCTGAACCCTATCCCTAACCCTAGCAGTAAACTTTAACCCTAAACCTAAGCCCAACCCGTAACCCTAATCCTATCCTTTTACCCTAAAACTAACCCCTAAACCTAACCCCTATACCTCACCCTAACTCTAACCCCAATCCTAATTCTAACCATACCCATTCATAAAACACTAACTCCTAACCGCTAACCCTAACAATAACCAAAAACCCTAATCACTAATCCCTAACCCTAACGCTTAACCTTTACTCTAACCGTTAACCCTCACCCTAAATCTTAACACTGACCCTAACCTTAACCTTTAACTCTAAGCCTAACCCTTAACCCTACAGGAAGGAAGACCCTTAATGCTAATGGGATCCCTTATCCCTAACCCTAACACTACAGCTAAAAATAACCCCAACCTTGGATCCTTAAACCTAACCCCTAACACTTACTTTAACCCCAAACCCTAACCCTAATCCTAAGCATTAAACCTAACCCTATCTCTTAACCCTAACGCTAGCCCTTACCCTAACGCCTAGATCTAACCCTAAATCTAACCTACCGCCTAATCCTAACCTTAAGCCCTAATGCTAACACTAACCCTGAACCCTAAACCTACCCGTAACCCTTAACACTAACCGTATCCGTGAACCTTAACCCTGACCCTAACCATTACCTGCACCCAAGCATTTAACCCTGATTGTAACCCTAATCCTTAATGATAAACCTAACACTAAACCCTAACCCTAAGCCCAACACTTAACCCTAATCCTATCCCTTAACCCTAACCCTAACCCTAACCCTTACCCTAACCCATAACCCTAACCCTAACCCTAACCCAACCCTAAACCTAACCCCTAACCCTAAACCTAACCCTAAACCCTACCCTAACCCTCACCCCTAACCCTAACCCCTAACCCTAACCCCAACCCTAACCCCTAACCCTAACCCTATCCCCTAACCCT
>NW_027182813.1:107500-155000 GCF_041146395.1 Eulemur rufifrons
AGTGCACCCAGTAAACTGGCTGGTTCCAAGAAGTATACCTCAGAGCTTTTGAAATAACTACTACGGTGAGAATTATTTGCCAGTTTTTGCAGCACCTTTCACAATAATTGTGTTAAGATTCGCCTCTGCATCCTTAAACACAAGATGGCTGCCATGGAAAACACTATGCTGAGGCATAGCTCACTTGGTGTTGCCAATACTTGGTACTGGACCCTGGCAAGAAGCCAGTTTTTTAAATATCAATCCATGATCCTTTCTCCACTATTTTAAATGGCAGAGCACCTTTTGGCAGTTAGCATAAGAATGAGTCGCTGGAAGGGACTTTTTTTGTGGGGTCGGGTGGTGTTTGGGGGTCAGGGCATCTTTCAGTCTGGCGGTTTGTTTTTATTAGGCCCAGAGAGGAGAAGTGGGCATGTGTGTGGCAGGTGAAAAGTGCTGATCATCTTTCAGTCTTAGGGTGAAAGAGGATCAGCAGTTTTCAGCCCGTTTCTTTAAGAATCCTTTGATTCATCACCTGGCAATCTACCATGGTTCTCTGGACCCCTCAATGCGTGTGACCCTTTAACTGGATACTTCCAAGAATTATGCTGCAGAGCTTTTGAAATAACCACTACGTGGAGAATTATTTGCCAGTTTTTGCAGCACCTTTCACCATAATTGTGACAAGGTTCGTCTCTGCCTCCTTAAACCAAGCTGGCTGCCATGGACAAAACCATGCTGAGGCCTACCTCACTTGGTATTGCCTATACTTGGTACTGGAGCCTGGCAAGAAGCCAGTCTTTTAAGTATCATTCCACCAACCTTTTTCCATTGTTTTAAAAGGCAGAGCACCTTTTGCCAGTTAGCATAAGAATGAGTTGCTGGAGGGCACGTTGTTGTGTGGGGTCAGGTGGTGTGTGAGGGGGCAGGCACTCTGCCAGTCCAGTGTTTTTTTGTTTTTTTTTTTTTTTTTAATCCTCAGAGAGGAGAAGTTGGCATGTGTGCAGCAGGTGAAAAGTGCGGATCCTGTTTTAGTCTTAGACTGAAACAGGATCCACATTTTCTGCCCGTTCCTTTAAGAATCATTTGACTCTTCTTCCGTGAATCCACCATGGTTCTCTATAACCCTCTATGCGTGGCCCCAGGTAACTAGCTGGTTCCAAGAAGTATGCCATAGAGCTTTTGAAATAACCACTACGTGGAGAATTATTTGCCAGTTTTTGCAGCACCTTTCACCATAATTGTGACAAGGTACTTCTCTGCCTCCTTAATCCCAAGATGGCTGCCAGGGAAAAAACTATGCTGAGGCCTAGCTCACTTGGTGTTGCCGATACTTGGTACGGGAGCGTGGAATAAAACCAGTCTTTCAAGTATCATTCCACCATCCTTTTTCCATTATTTTAAAAGGCATAGCACCGTTTGCCAGTTAGCATAAGAATGAGTCACTGGAGGGGACGTTTTTGTGTGGGGTCGTGTGGTGTGTGTGGGGGGGCAAGCCCTCTGTCAGTCCAGTGGTTTGTTTTTATTATGCCCAGAGAGGAGAAGTGGGCATGTGTGTGGCAGGTGAAAAGTGCGGATCCTGTTTCAGACTTAGACTGAAACAGGATCCGCACTTTTCAGCCCGTTCCTTTAAGACTCCTTTGATTCATTCTCAATGATGGTGGAATGGTGGTGACCTCCTGGATTCGTGCTCCTGGAGTGGAAGGCATGGGTCTCCCACTGCCACAACCTTAGAGGTTCACTTCCCCACAAGAACGGTGGTGTGAATCCATGGAGAATCAGCGTGGGACAGAGAGAGAGAGCAAGAAAAGACTGAGGTGATTAGGGAAATAAATCACCAAAATCTGGAGAGTGCGGGATGGCCAATAGAGAAGGGAGCACGGGACAGCTGTACCCACCTCACCAGAGAGTGGGGTGGGTTCAGCCCCACAGGAAAGCATCTTGTTCCCCCTCTGACCTCCACACCCACTCAATTGAGGATCTGCCTGAAGTCGGTGCAGAATCGCCACGGGAGATGTGGGGCTCTGCAGAGAGGAGACATTGGCAGGAGGCATTTTGGACCCTGGAGTGCTGTGCGCAGCTGACGCACCTAGCAACTGTCTCCTATACGCGGGCGGTGGGGCTGCTTTGGTCCCGGCTCTAGCAGACGCCAAACTGCCTCGAATAGGTGGGCGGCTGGATTCTCCCGCTCCCCGGCTCCTCTGGCCTCTGCCGGTCCCTGAGCATTCAACCCCAGTGACAGTGATCTGCAGACGGGCGGCCGCCATTGTCGGGGTCCACAGCCTAAATGCTGAGGAGCGATTGGGTACCGGGCGGCTCCCTGGGCGGCTCCCTTCCCTAGTCCACGGACCCTGACTAGGATCTCCACCTTTGTGTGAACACTGAGTGGTTCCCCAGTCACGAGAGAGTGGAGCGTGGATCTTGCAGACATTGGGGTGGGGCAGACCATCGCCCATGGGAACTGCAGTGGCTGGGGCGCTGGGCGAATGAGGGCACCGCTCCACTCTCCCTATCCACTGTCTTTCTCGCAGAGAGAGACAGAAGCCACCTCGGGAGAGGAAGAGGGGCAGCCCCCCCAGCGGAGCTAGCAAAATCCTGAACAATATGTGAAGGGCTCCCCCTAGTGACAGAGGAGGCAGCTTACCTGGCACTCACAGTGTGCCCCTATCCAGACTAAAGCTGAAAGAAGGGATCTTAAGGATTCATTCAGATGGGAAGGGCTCAGCGAAGGAACTCTAGGAGTATAAAGAATCAAGCTGAAACCATGCCCTCAAAGAGGATTACTAGTTCTCCACCAATTAACACAAAGCAGATTCCAAATAGCAACATGTCACAGGAAGAATTTCAAACATGGATCATAAATACGCTGAACATTATGCAAGAAAAATGGATAATCAACACAAAGAAACCACAAAAAAGATCCAGGACTTGGAAGAAAAATTCACCAAAGAAATTGAAATACTGAAGAAAAATCAAACTGAACTCCTGGAAATGAAAAATTTATTCAAGGAGCTACAAAACACAGTGGAAAGTCTCAAGAGCAGGGTAGATCAAACAGAAGAAAGAATCTCAGAGATCGAAGATAACACTTTCCAATTAAATAAGGCAGTCACAGAGTTAAAACAAAGAAACATGAGAAATAATCATAGTCTACAAGAAATGTGGGATTATGTGAAGAAGCCTAACGTGAGAGTTATCGGCATTCCTGAGGGTGAAGAAGACAATAAGCAAGGGTTGAATAAAGTATCTGAAGATATAATTGAGGAAAATTTCCCAGGCCTTGCCAAATCTCTAGATACACAGGTTCAAGAAGCTCAAAGAACCTCTGAGAGATTCATACCAAATAGGAAGACACCACGTCATGTAGTTATCAGACTGACCAAAATATCCACTAACGAGGCCCTTCTTCAATCTGTAAGGAGAAAGAAACAAGTAACATACAAAGGAAAGCCCATCCGAATCACGCCAGATTTCTCAACTGAAACCTTACAAGCAAGAAGAGATTGGAGCTGCATTCTCACTCTTCTGAAACAGAATAATGCCCAGCCTAGAATCCTGTACCCAGATAAGCTCAGTTTTATATATGAAGGTGAAATTAAGACATTCTCAGATAAACAAAAACTCAGAGAATTCACCAAGACAAGAGCAGCTTTCCAAGAAGTATTCAAAACAGAGTTACACGTGGTCCAGCACAAGAAGGACCCTCGAATGTAACACTAATCAAGAGATAAATATGAAAACACAGTTATCATAATGGCTCAAGAGAGAAAACAGATCAATGAAATTCAACCCAACATGAGGAACAGCAATCTGTCTCGCTTATCAGTTCTCTCATTAAATGTGAATGGATTGAATTCCCCACTCAAGAGACATGGACTGGCCCGATGGATAAAAAAGATATAAGCCAAGTATCTGCTGTCTTCAGGAAACTCATCTAACCTGCAAGGATGCATTTAGACTGAAAATAAAAGGGTGGAAATCAATATTCCAAGCAAATGGAACCCAAAAGAAAGCTCGCGTGGCAGTTCTAATCTCCGATAACGTAGTTTTTAAATCAACAAAAGTAAAGAAAGACAAAGATGGTTACTATATACTGGTGAAGGGTACAATTCAACAAGAAGACATAACTATACTTAACATATATGCACCCGATCTAGGTGCACCCAGATTCATAAAGCAAACCCTACTTGATCTGAACCAAATGATAGATAACAACACTTTAGTAGCCAGAGATTTTAACACGCCACTGACAGTCCAAGACAGATCCTCCAAACAAAAAATAAACAAAGAAATATTGGACGTATATAGAATGCTAGACCAAATGGGCCTGACTGACATCTACAGGACATTCTACCCAAATACCACTGAATATAAGTTCTTCTCATCAGCTCATGGGACATTCTCCAAGATTGACCATATCTTAGGACATAAAGCATGTCTTAAAAAATTTAAAAATATAGAAATAATACCATGCAGCTTCTCGGATCACAGTGGAATAAAAGTAACAATGAACCCTAACAGAAATCCTCATTTCTACTCAAAGTCATGGAAGCTAAATAACCTTCTCCTGAACAATCATTTTATAAATGAAGAAATCAAGTCAGAAATCAAAAGATTCTCTGAATTAAACGACAAAGGAGATACAACTTATCAAAATCTGTGGGACACAGCTAAAGCAGTCCTGAGAGGAAAATTTATTTCCATAAATGCCTATACCAAAAAGACAGAAAACTTACAAATAGACAATCTAATGAATAGACTCAAAGAGCTGGAGAAGAAAGAAGAGACCAAACCCAAACCCAGCAGAAGGAAATTATTAAGATTAAATCAGAACTAAATGAAAAGGACCATAAGGGAGCATAAGGGAGATTAAACCAAACCATAACGGAGATTAATAAAACCAAAAGTTGGTTCTTTGAAAAAATAAACAAAATTGACACACCTCTGGCTAAACTAACCAAGAGCAGAAAAGAAAAATCTCTTATAACCTCGATCAGGAACACGAAAGGAGTAATCACGACTGATGCCACAGAGATACATGATATCATCTATGAATTCTACAAAAATCTTTATGCACACAAATTAGAAAACCTGGAGGAAATGGACAAATTCTTATAAACACACAGCCTTCCCAGGCTCAACCAGGAAGAAATAGAATTCCTGAATAGACCGATATCTAGATCTGAAATTGAAACAGCAATAAAAAACCTTCCCAAAAAGAAAAGCCCTGGACCAGATGGGTTCACACCTGAATTCTACCATACCTACAAAGAAGAACTGGTGCCCATCGTACATAAACTATTCTCCAATATAGAGAAGGATGGGATTCTCCCCAACACTTTTTACCAAGCCAACATAATCCTGATACCAAATCCAGGAAAGGATGCAACTAAAACAGAGAACTATAGACCAATTTCTCTTATGAATATAGATGCAAAAATTCTCAATAAAATTCTAACAAATCGAATCCAAGTGCTTATCAAAAAAATAATCCATCACGACCAAGTGGGCTTCATCCCAGAGATGCAGGGATGGTTTGACATATGGGAATGTAATTCATCACATAAATAGAAGCAAAAATAAAGATCAGATGATCCTCTCAATAGATGCAGAGAAAGCATTTGACAAAATTCAACACCCTTTTATGATAAGAACACTTAACAAAATAGGCATAGATGGGGCCTATATAAAAATGATACAAGCCATATACGACAAACCCTCAGCCAACATCATACTGAATGGGGAAAAACTGAAAGCATTCCCACTTCAAACTGGAACCAGACAAGGCTTACCACTGTCCCCATTACTTTTCTACATAGTATTGGAAGTCCTTGCAAGAGCTATCAGGCAAGAGAGCAGAATCAAGGGAGTTGAAATAGGGACAGAAGAGATCAAACTCTCACTCTTTGCTGATGATATGATGTTATATCTATAAAACCCCAAGGTTTCAACCAAGAGACTCCTGGAATTGATCAATGAATTCAGTAAAGTCTCAGGATACAAAATCAATACACACAAATCAGAGGAATTCATATATGCCAATAACAGTCAAATGGAAAACCAAATTAAGGACTCAATACCCTTCAAAATAGCAACAAAGAAAATAAAATATCTAGGTATATATCTAACTAAAGAGGTAAAGGACCTCTATAAGGAAAACTATGAAACACTGAGAAAAGAAATAGCAGAACTTGCAAATAGATGGAAAAATATACCATGCTCGTGGATCGGAAGAATCAACATTGTTAAAATGTCTATACTACCCAAAGTGATCTACAGATTCAATGCAATCCCTATTAAATTACCAGCATCATTCTTTACAGACATAGAGAAAATAATTATACACTTTGTATGGAATCAAAGAAGACCCCGTATAGCAAAAGCAATTTTAAGCAACAAAAACAAAATGGGAGGTATTAATTTGCCAGACCTCAAACTATACTACAAGGCCGTGGTTCTTAAAACAGCCTGGTATTGGCACAAGTGCAGGGACACAGACCAGTGGAACACAACAGAAAATCCAAATATAGAACCATCCTCATATAGTCACCTAATTTTTGACAAAGCGGGAAAGAATATACTCCGGGGACAAGAATCCCTATTCAACAAATGGTGCTGGGAGAATTGGTTAGCCACCTGTAGAAGACTGAAACAGGACCCACAGCTTTCACCTCTCACAAAAATCAAATCACGGTGGATAACAGACTTAAACCTTAGGCGTGATACAATCAGAATTCTAGAAGAAAATGTAGGAAAGACTCTTACAGACATTGGCCTAGGCAGAGAATTTATGAAGAAGACCCCCAAGGCAATCACAGCAGCAACAAAAATAAATGAATGGGACATGATTAAACTAAAAAGCTTCTGCACAGCCAAAGAAACAGTCCAGAGAATAAACAGATCACCTACAGAATGGGAAAAAATTTTTGCATACTACACATCAGATAAAGGACTGATAACAAAAATCTATTTAGAACTCAGGAAAATCAGCAAGAAAAAATCAAGCAACCCTATCAAAAAGTGGGCAAAGGACATGAATAGAAATTTTTCAAAAGAAGATATAAAAATGGCTAACAAACATATGAAAAAGTGTTCAACATCTCTAATCATCAGGGAAATGCAAATCAAAACCACAATGAGATATCACTTAACCCCAGTGAGAATGGCCTTTATCAAAAAAACCCAAAACAACACATGTTGGCGTGGGTGTGGAGAGACAGGAACACTAATACACTGCTGGTGGGACTGCAAACTAGTGCAACCCCTGTGGAAAGCATTATGGAGGTATCTTAAACAGATTCAAGTAGACCTGCCATTTGACCCAGCAATCCCATTACTGGGCATATACCCAAAGGAAAAAAGGTCATTCTATAACAAAGGCACGTGTACCCAAATGTTTATAGCAGCACAATTCACAATAGCAAAGATGTGGAAACAGCCCAAATGCCCATCAATACATGATTGGATTAGTAAGATGTGGTATATGTATACCATGGAATATTACTCAGCTGTAAGGAATGATGAAGATACGACATCTCTATGGTTCTCCTGGAGAGAGTTGGAACCCATTATATTAAGTGAAGTATCCCAAGAATGGAAAAACAAGCATCACATGTACTCACCAGAAAATTGGTTTCCCTGATCATCACCTAAATACAAATCTGGGAATGACACCAATTGGACATCAGACTGGGGTGGGGGGTGGGGGAGGGGATGGGGGTATGCCTGCACAACGAGTGCATTGCACACCGTTTGGGGAGTGGTGACACTTGAAGGTGCTGACTCGGGAAAGGGGGGGTGGGGAAAAAATATGAAACTATTGTTTTTAACTTGCACTGTTCACTTAATAATTTATGAATATTTCCCATATTATTTCATATCATTGTACAAGAAATAATGTATACATTATGAGGACATACTGTATCTAACAAGATATACTGTTAGACTCTTTGATTCTGTAAAACTAAATTGAAAAAATTATATATATATAATAAAAAAAAAACAAAAACAAAATAGCAACAAAAAAAATAAAATACCTGGGAATTTATTTAACTAAGGAGGTAAAGGACCTCTATAGGGAGAACTATGAAACACTGAGGAAGGAAATTGCAGAACATGTAAATAGGTGGAAAACCATACCATGCTCATGGATCGGTAGAATCAACATTGTTAAAATGTCTATACTGCCCAAAGTTATCTACAGATTCAATGCAATCCTTATTAAATTACCAACATCTTTTTTCACAGACATAGAAAAAATAATTTTACGCTTTGTATGGAACCAGGGAAGACCCCGTTTAGCAAAAGCAATCTTAAACAACAAAAACAAAATGGGAAGTATTAATTTGCCAGACTTCAAACTATACTACAAGGCTGTGGTTCTTAAAACAGCCTGATACTGGCACAAGTGCAGGGACACAGACCAGTGGAACAGAACAGAAAATCCCAATATAAAACCATCCTCATATAGCCATCTAATCTTTGACAAAGCAGACAAAAACATACTCTGGGGAAAAGATTCCTTATTTAATAAATGGTGCTGGGAAAACTGGATATCCACATGTAGAAGACTAAAACAGGACACACAACTCTCACCCCTCACAAAAATCAAATCACAGTGGTTAACAGACTTAAACCTAAGGTCAGAAACTATTAGAATTCTAGAAGAAAATGTAGGAAAGACTCTTACAGACATTGGCCTAGGCAAAGATTTTATGAAGAAGACCCCTAAAGCAATCACAGCAACAACAAAAATAAATAAATGGGACCTGATCAAATTAAAAAGCTTCTGCACAGCCAAAGAAACAGTCACGAGAGTAAATGGACAACCTACAGAATGGGAAAAAATTTTCGCATACTACACATCAGATAAAGGACTGATAACAAGAATCTATTTAGAACTCAGAAAAATCAGTAAGAAAAAATCAAACAACCCTATCAAAAAGTGGGCAAAGGACATAAATAGAAATTTTTCAAAAGAAGATATAAAAATGGCTAACAAACATATGAAAAAGTGTTCAACATCTCTAATCATCAGGGAAATGCACATCAAAACCACAATGAGATATCACTTAACTCCAGTAGGAATGGCCTTTATCAAAAAGTCCCAAAACTATACATGTTGGTGTGGGTGTGGCGAGATAGGTACATTCATACACTGCTGGTGGGACTGTAAACTAGTGCAGCCCCTGTGGAAAGCAATGTGGAGATACCTTAAACAGATTCAAGTAGACCTACCATTCGATCCAGCAATTCCATTATTGGACATCTACCCAGAAGAACAAAAGTCATTCTATAAAAAAGACACCTGCACCTGAATGATTATAGCAGCACAATTCACAATCACAAAGATGTGGAAACAACCCAAATGCCCATCAATTCATGAATGGATTAGCAAAATGTGGTATATGTATACCATGGAATATTACTCAGCTATTAGAAATAATGGCGATATGGCATCTCTTTGGTTCTCCTGGAGAGAGCTGGATCCCATTCTATTAAGTGAAGTATCCCAAGAATGGAAAAATAAGCACCACATGTACTCACCAGCAAATTGGTTTCCCTGAGTGCACATTTGGGAACAACACCAATTGGGTATCGGACAGAGGTTGGGGCCGGGTGGAAGGGATGGGTGTATACCTACTTGATGAATGTGATGTGCACTGCCTGGGGAATGGACACCCTTCAAGTTCTAACTGGGGGGGATGGGGTGGGGGAGAGGAGGGGTGCACACCTACATGATGAATGTGATGTGCACTGACTAGGGAATGGACAAAATTGAAGCTCAGAATCGGGGGAAAGGGGAGGCATGGGGAATGTATATAGCCTGATCTTTTGTACCCCCATAATGAGCTAACAAACAAACAAACAAACAAAAAAGAATCGTTTGATTCATCAGCTGGGAATACACCATGGTTCTTTAAAGACCTCTATGCGTGGGCCCAGGTAACTGGCTAGTTCCAAGAAGTATGCCACAGAGCTTTTGAAATAACCACTACGTTGAGAATTATTTGCTAGTTTTTGCACCACCTTTCACCATAATTGTGATAAGGTTTGTCCGTGCCTCCTTCAACCCAAGATGGCTGGGGCGGACAAAACTATGCTGAGGCCTAGTTCACTTGGTGTTGCCGATAGTTGGTACTGGAGCCTGGCAAGAAGCCATGCTATTAAGAGTCATTCCACCATCCTTTCTCCATCATTTTAAAAGGCAGAACACCTTTTTCCAGTTATCATAAGAATGAGTTGCTGGAGGGGACGTTTTTGAGTGGGGTCGGGTGGTGCGTTGAGGGGAAGGCTCTCTGTCTGTCTGGTGGTTTGTCTTTATTATGCCCAAAGAGGAGAGGTGGGCATGTGTGTGGCAGGTGAAAAGTACGGATCCTGTTTCAGTCTTAGACTGAAACAGGATCCGCACTTTTCAGCCAGTTCCTTTACGAATCCTTTGATTCATCAGCTGGGAATCCACCATGGCTGTCGAGACTCCTCTATGTGTGGGTCCAGGTAACTGGCTAGTTCCAAGATGTATGCCGCAGAGCTTTGGAAATAACCACTACATTGAGTATTATTTGCCAGTTTTTGCAGCAACTTTCACAATGATTGTGAAAAGGTTAGGCAGTGCATCCTGAAACCCAAGCTGGCTTCCACAGAAAAAACTACGGTTAGGCCAATCTCCCTTGGAGTTGCCCATAATTGGTACTGGTCCGTGGCAAGAAGCCATTCCTTTAAGTATCATTCCACCTTCCTTTCACAACTATTTTAAAAGGCAGAGCACCTATTGCCATTTAGCTTAAGGATGAGTCGCTGGAGGAAACGTTTTTGTGTGGGGTGGGAGAGGCAGAGCCAGGCCCTCTGTCAGTCCAGTGGTTTGTTTTTATTATCCCCGGAGAGGAGAAGTGGACATGTGTGTGGCAAGTGAAAAGTGTGGATCCTGTTTCAGTCTTAGACTGATACAGGATCGGCACTTTTCATCCTGTTCCTTTAAGAATCCTTTGCTTCATCAGCTGGGAATCCACCATAGTTCTCTACACCCCACTATGTGTGGACCCACTTAACAGGCTAGTTCAAAGAAGTATGCCACAGAGCATTTGAAATAACCACTACCATGGAAATTATTTGCCAGCTTTTCCAGCACTTTTACCATAATTTTGATAAGGTTCATTTGTGCTTCCTTAAACCCTAGATGGCTTCCATGGACAAACCTATACTGAGGGTTCTCTCGCTTGGTGTTGCCAATACTTGGTACGGGAGTCTGACAAGAATCCAGTCTTTTAATTATCATTGCCCCATCCTTTCTCCCTTATATTAAAAGGTGAGCAACTTTCGGCAGTTAGCATAAGGATGAGTCAACGGAGGGGACGTTTTTGGGTGGGATCGGGGTGGTTTGGGGGACAGTCCCTCTGTCAGTCTGGTTGTTTGTGTTTATTATGCCCAGACAGGGAAGTGGATATATTTGTGGCAGGTGAAATGTGCGGATCCTGTTTCAGTTAGACTGAAACAGTATCCGCACTTTTCAGCCGGTTCCATTAAAAATCCTTTGATTCATCAGCTGGGAATCCACCACGGTTCCTTAGAACCCTCCATGCATGGGCCCATGAACTGGCCTGTACCAAGATGTATGCTGCACAGCTTTTGAGATAAACACTACGTGTAGAATTATTTGCCAGTTTCTGCAGCACATATCACCATAATTGTGATAAGGATCGTCTGTGCCTCCTTAAACACAAGATGGCTGCCACGGAGAAAACTATGCTGAGGCCTAGGTCACTTGGATTTCACGACACTTGTTACTGGAGGCTGGAAGGAGGCCATTCTTTTAAGTATCATTCCACCATACTTTCCCCATTATTTTAAAATGCACGGAAACCTTTGCAAGTTAGCATAATAATTAGTAGCTGGAGGGGACATTTTTATTTGTGGGATCGGTGTGGGTGGGGGGCGCAGGCCCTCTGTCAGTTCGCTGGATTGTTTTTATTTTCCCCAGACCGGAGAAGTGGGCATGTGTGTGGCAGGTGAAAAGTTCGGACCCCCGTTTCTGTCTTAGACTGAAACAGAAACCGCACTTTTCACCCCGTTCCATTAAGAATCCCTTGCTTCATCAGCTGGGAATCCACCATGGGCCTCTAGACTGCTCTATGCGTGGGCCCAGTTAACTGGATAGTTCAAAGAATTATGCCGCAGAGCTTTTCAAGTAACCACTACCATGAGAATTACTTGACCGCTTTTGCAGCACCTTTCAGCATAATTGTGATAAGGTTCATCTGTGCCTCCTTAAACCCAAGATGGCTGCCAAGGACAAACGTGTGCTGAGGCCTAGGTGACTTGCTGTTGCGAATACTTGGTATGGGAGTCTGGCAATAAGCCAGTCTTTTAGGTATAATTCCACCATTCTATCTCCATTATTTTAAAAGGCAGGGGACGTATTGCCAGATAGCATAAGGATCAGTCGCTGGAGGGCACGATTTTGTGTGGGGTGGTGGGGGGCAGGGGCAGGCCATCTGTCAATCCGATGGGTTGTTTTTGTTATCCCTAGAGAGGAGAAGCGGGCATGTGTGTTGCAGGCAAAAAGTCCGAATCCTGTTTCAGTCAGGATCTGCACTTTTCAGCCTGTTCCTTTAAGAATCCTTAGATTCATCACCTTGGAATCCACCATGGTTCTCTAGACCGCTCTATGCGTGGGCCCAGGTAAGTGGCTTCTTCCAAGAAGTATGCCACAGAGCTTTTGAATTAAACAGTACGTTGAGAATTATTTGCCGGGTTTTCAGCACGTTTCACCATAATTATGATAAAGTTTGTATATGCCTCCTTAAACCCAACATGGCTGCCACGGGCATAACTATGCTGAGGCGTAGCTGACTTGGTGTTGCCTATTTTTGTTAGTGGAGACTGACAAGAAGCCATTCTTCTAAGTATCATCCCACCACCATTTTTCCATTGTTTTAAAATGCAGGGAAATTTTGCAAGTTAGCATTATAATTAGTAGCTGGAGGGTACGGTTTTTTTGTGTGTGTGTGTGGTCGATGTGGATGGGGGGGTCAGGCCCTCTGTCAGTTCGCTGGTTAGTTTTTATTATCCCCAGAGAGGAGAAGTGGGCATGTGTTTGGCAGGTGAAAAGGGCGGATTCTGTTTCAGAGAATTAACGATGATCCCCATGGTCATCCCGTTCCTTTAATAATCCTTTACTTCATCAGCTGGAAATCCACCATGGTTCTCTATACTCCTCTTTGCGTGGGAACAGGTAACTGGCTTGTTCCAAGAAGTATGCCACAGAGCTTTTCAATTAACCAGTACGTTGAAAATTATTTGCAGGTGTTCAGCGTTTCACCATAATTGTGATAACGTGTGTTTGTGCCTCCTGAAACCCAAGAAGGCTGCGACGGACATAACTATGCTGAGGCGTAGCTGACTTGGTGTTGCCTATTTTTGTTAGTGGAGACTGACAAGAATCCATTCTTGTAAGTATCATCTCACCATCATTTTTCCATTGTTTAAAAATGCAGGAAAATTTTGCAAGTTAGCATTATAATTAGTAGCTGGAGACTACGGTGTTTTTTTTTTTTTTTTTCTGTGGGGTCGGTGTGGATGTGTTGGTCAGGCCCTCTGTCAGTTCCCCGGTTGGTTTTTATTATCCCCAGAGAGGAGAAGTGGGTATTAGTATGGCAGGTGAAAACTGCGGATCTGTTTCAGAGAATTAAACAGGATCCGCATGGTAATCCCGTTCCTTTAAGAATCCTTTGCTTCATGAGCTGGGAATCCACCATGGTTCTATATACTTGTCTATGCGTGGGCACAGGAAACTGGCTAGTTCCAAGAAGTATGCCTCAGAGCTTTTCAATTAACCAGTATGTTGACAATCCTTTGCAGGTTTTCAGCGTTTCACCATAATTGTGATAACGTGTGTATGTGCCTACTGAAACCAAATATGGCTGCTACGGACATAACTATGCTGAGGCGTAGCTGACTTGGTGTTGCCTATTTTTGTCAGTGGAGACTGACAAGAAGCCATTCTTCTAAGTATCATCCCACCATCATTTCTCCATTGTTTAAAAATGCAGAGAAATTTTGCAAATTGGCATTATAATTAGTAGCTGGAGGGTACATTTTTGTTTTGTGGGGTCGGTCAGGATGGGTGTTCAGGCCCTCTGTCAGATCGCTGGTTTGTTTTTATTATCCCCAGAGAAGAGTAGTGGGCATGTGTTTGGCAGGTGAAAAGTGCGGATTCTGTTTCAGAGAATTAAACAGGATCCGCATGGTCATCTCATTCCTTTAAGAATCCTTTGCTTCATCAGCTGGGATTCCACCATGTTTCTATATACTCCTCTATGCGTGGGCACAGGTACCTGGCTTGTTCCAAGAATTATGCTGGAGAGTTTTCAAATTAACCAGTACGTTGAAAATTATTTGCAGGTTTTCAGCGTTTCACCATAATTTTGATAAGGTTTGTATGTCCCTCCTGAAACCCAAGAAGGCTGCGACGGACATAACTATGCTGAGGAGTAGCTGACTTGGTGTTGCCTATTTTTGTTAGTGGAGACTGACAGGAAGCCATTCTTCTAAGTATGATCCCACCACCATTTTTCCATTGTTTTAAAATGCAGGGAAATTTTGCAAGTTAGCATTATAATTAGTAGCTGGAGGGTACGGTTTTTTTTTTGTGTGTGTGGTCGATGTGGATGGGGGGGGGGTCAGGCCCTCTGTCAGTTCGCTGGTTAGCTTTATTATCCCCAGAGAGGAGAAGTGGGCATGTGTTTGGCAGGTGAAAATGGCGGATTCTGTTTCAGAGAATTAACGATGATCCCCATGGTCATCCCGTTCCTTTAATAATCCTTTACTTCATCAGCTGGAAATCCACCATGGTTCTCTATACTCCTCTTTGCGTGGGAACAGGTAACTGGCTTGTTCCAAGAAGTATGCCTGAGAGCTTTTCAATTAACCAGTACGTTGAAAATTATTTGCAGGTGTTCAGCGTTTCACCATAATTGTGATAACGTGTGTTTGTGCCTCCTGAAACCCAAGAAGAGTGCGACGGACATAACTATGCTGAGGAGTACCTGACTTGGTGTTGCCTATTTTTGTTAGTGGAGACTGACAAGAAGCCATTCTTCTAAGTATCATCCCACCACCATTTTTCCATTGTTTTAAAATGCAGGGAAATTTTTCAAGTTAGGATTATAATTAGTAGCTGGAGGGTACGGTTTTTTTTTGTGTGTGGTCGATGTGGATGGGGGGGGGTCAGGCCCTCTGTCAGTTCGCTGGTTAGTTTTTATTATCCCCAGAGAGGAGAAGTGGGCATGTGTTTGGCAGGTGAAAAGGGCGGATTCTGTTTCAGAGAATTAACGATGATCCCCATGGTCATCCCGTTCCTTTAATAATCCTTTACTTCATCAGCTGGAAATCCACCATGGTTCTATATACTCCTCTTTGCGTGGGAACAGGTAACTGGCTTGTTCCAAGAAGTATGCCTGAGAGCTTTTCAATTAACCAGTACGTTGAAAATTATTTGCAGGTGTTCAGTGTTTCACCATAATTGTGATAACGTGTGTTTGTGCCTCCTGAAACCCAAGAAGAGTGCGACGGACATAACTATGCTGAGGAGTACCTGACTTGGTGTTGCCTATTTTTGTTAGTGGAGACTGACAAGAAGCCATTCTTCTAAGTATGATCCCACCACCATTTTTCCATTGTTTTAAAATGCAGGGACATTTTTCAAGTTAGCATTATAATTAGTAGCTGGAGGGTACGGTTTTTTTTTGTGTGTGGTCGATGTGGATGGGG
The DNA here is from genome assembly GCF_041146395.1 of Eulemur rufifrons. Taxonomy (NCBI): domain Eukaryota; kingdom Metazoa; phylum Chordata; class Mammalia; order Primates; family Lemuridae; genus Eulemur; species Eulemur rufifrons. Next base: position 123,248 of record NW_027182813.1, read on the forward strand.
GGGGGTCAGGCCCTCTGTCAGTTCGCTGGTTAGTTTTTATTATCCCCAGAGAGGAGAAGTGGGCATGTGTTTGGCAGGTGAAAAGGGCGGATTCTGTTTCAGAGAATTAACGATGATCCCCATGGTCATCCCGTTCCTTTAATAATCCTTTACTTCATCAGCTGGAAATCCACCATGGTTCTCTATACTCCTCTTTGCGTGGGAACAGGTAACTGCCTTGTTCCAAGAAGTATGCCGCAGAGCTTTTCAATTAACCAGTACGTTGAAAATTATTTGCAGGTGTTCAGCGTTTCACCATAATTGTGATAACATGTGTTTGTGCCTCCTGAAATCCAAGAAGGCTGCGACGGACATAACTATGCTGAGGCGTAGCTGACTTGGTGTTGCCTATTTTTGTTAGTGGAGACTGACAAGAATCCATTCTTGTAAGTATCATCTCACCATCATTTTTCCATTGTTTAAAAATGCAGGAAAATTTTGCAAGTTAGCATTATAATTAGTAGCTGGAGGCTACGGTGTCTTTTTTTTTTTTTTTTTCCTGTGGGGTCGGTGTGGATGTGTTGGTCAGGCCCTCTGTCAGTTCCCCGGTTGGTTTTTATTATCCCCAGAGAGGAGAAGTGGGTATTAGTATGGCAGGTGAAAACTGCGGATCTGTTTCAGAGAATTAAACAGGATCCGCATGGTAATCCCGTTCCTTTAAGAATCCTTTGCTTCATGAGCTGGGAATCCACCATGGTTCTATATACTTGTCTATGCGTGGGCACAGGAAACTGGCTAGTTCCAAGAAGTATGCCTCAGAGCTTTTCAATTAACCAGTATGTTGACAATCCTTTGCAGGTTTTCAGCGTTTCACCATAATTGTGATAACGTGTGTATGTGCCTACTGAAACCAAATATGGCTGCTACGGACATAACTATGCTGAGGCGTAGCTGACTTGGTGTTGCCTATTTTTGTCAGTGGAGACTGACAAGAAGCCATTATTCTAAGTATCATCCCACCATCATTTCTCCACTGTTTAAAAATGCAGGGAAATTTTGCAAATTGGCATTATAATTTGTAGCTGGAGGGTACTTTTTTGTTTTGTGGGGTCGGTCAGGATGGGTGTTCAGGCCCTCTGTCAGATCGCTGGTTTGTTTTTATTATCCCCAGAGAAGAGTAGTGGGCATGTGTTTGGCAGGTGAAAAGTGCGGATTCTGTTTGAGAGAATTAAACAGGATCCGCATGGTCATCTCATTCCTTTAAGAATCCTTTGCTTCATCAGCTGGGATTCCACCATGTTTCTATATACTCCTCTATGCGTGGGCACAGGTACCTGGCTTGTTCCAAGAATTATGCTGGAGAGTTTTCAAATTAACCAGTACGTTGAAAATTATTTGCAGGTTTTCAGCGTTTCACCATAATTTTGATAACGTTTGTATGTCCCTCCTGAAACCCAAGAAGGCTGCGACGGACATAACTATGCTGAGGAGTAGCTGACTTGGTGTTGCCTATTTTTGTTAGTGGAGACTGACAAGAAGCCATTCTTGTAAGTATGATCCCACCACCATTTTTCCATTGTTTTAAAATGCAGGGAAATTTTGCAAGTTAGCATTATAATTATTAGCTGGAGGGTACGCTTTTTTTTTTGTGTGTGTGGTCGATGTGGATGGGGGGGGGGGTCAGGCCCTCTGTCAGTTCGCTGGTTAGTTTTTATTATCCCCAGAGAGGAGAAGTGGGCATGTGTTTGGCAGGTGAAAAGGGCGGATTCTGTTTCAGAGAATTAACGATGATCCCCATGGTCATCCCGTTCCTTTAATAATCCTTTACTTCATCAGCTGGAAATCCACCATGGTTCTATATACTCCTCTTTGCGTGGGAACAGGTAACTGGCTTGTTCCAAGAAGTATGCCTGAGAGCTTTTCAATTAACCAGTACGTTGAAAATTATTTGCAGGTGTTCAGCGTTTCACCATAATTGTGATAACGTGTGTTTGTGCCTCCTGAAACCCAAGAAGAGTGCGACGGACATAACTATGCTGAGGAGTACCTGACTTGGTGTTGCCTATTTTTGTTAGTGGAGACTGACAAGAAGCCATTCTTCTAAGTATCATCCCACCACCATTTTTCCATTGTTTTAAAATGCAGGGACATTTTTCAAGTTAGCATTATAATTAGTAGCTTGAGGGTACGGTTTTTTTTTGTGTGTGGTCGATGTGGATGGGGGGGGTCAGGCCCTCTGTCAGTTCGCTGGTTAGTTTTTATTATCCCCAGAGAGGAGAAGTGGGCATGTGTTTGGTAGGTGAAAAGGGCGGATTCTGTTTCAGAGAATTAACGATGATCCCCATGGTCATCCCGTTCCTTTAATAATCCTTTACTTCATCAGCTGGAAATCCACCATGGTTCTCTATACTCCTCTTTGCGTGGGAACAGGTAACAGCCTTGTTCCAAGAAGTATGCCGCGGACCTTTTCAATTAACCAGTACGTTGAAAATTATTTGCAGGTGTTCAGCGTTTCACCAGAATTGTGAGAACCTTTGTTTGTGCCTCCTGAAACGGAAGAAGGCTGCGACGGACATAACTATGCTGAGGAGTAGCTGACTTGGTGTTGCCTATTTTTGTTAGTGGAGACTGACAAGAAGCCATTCTTCTAAGTATCATCCCACCACCATTTTTCCATTGTTTTAAAATGCAGGGAAATTTTGCAAGTTAGCATTATAATTAGTAGCTGGAGGGTACGGTTTTTTTGTGTGTGTGTGTGGTCGATGTGGATGGGGGGGTCAGGCCCTCTGTCAGTTCGCTGGTTAGTTTTTATTATCCCCAGAGAGGAGAAGTGGGCATGTGTTTGGCAGGTGAAAAGGGCGGATTCTGTTTCAGAGAATTAACGATGATCCCCATGGTCATCCCGTTCCTTTAATAATCCTTTACTTCATCAGCTGGAAATCCACCATGGTTCTCTATACTCCTCTTTGCGTGGGAACAGGTAACTGGCTTGTTCCAAGAAGTATGCCACAGAGCTTTTCAATTAACCAGTACGTTGAAAATTATTTGCAGGTGTTCAGCGTTTCACCATAATTGTGATAACGTGTGTTTGTGCCTCCTGAAACCCAAGAAGGCTGCGACGGACATAACTATGCTGAGGCGTAGCTGACTTGGTGTTGCCTATTTTTGTTAGTGGAGACTGACAAGAATCCATTCTTGTAAGTATCATCTCACCATCATTTTTCCATTGTTTAAAAATGCAGGAAAATTTTGCAAGTTAGCATTATAATTAGTAGCTGGAGACTACGGTGTTTTTTTTTTTTTTTTTCTGTGGGGTCGGTGTGGATGTGTTGGTCAGGCCCTCTGTCAGTTCCCCGGTTGGTTTTTATTATCCCCAGAGAGGAGAAGTGGGTATTAGTATGGCAGGTGAAAACTGCGGATCTGTTTCAGAGAATTAAACAGGATCCGCATGGTAATCCCGTTCCTTTAAGAATCCTTTGCTTCATGAGCTGGGAATCCACCATGGTTCTATATACTTGTCTATGCGTGGGCACAGGAAACTGGCTAGTTCCAAGAAGTATGCCTCAGAGCTTTTCAATTAACCAGTATGTTGACAATCCTTTGCAGGTTTTCAGCGTTTCACCATAATTGTGATAACGTGTGTATGTGCCTACTGAAACCAAATATGGCTGCTACGGACATAACTATGCTGAGGCGTAGCTGACTTGGTGTTGCCTATTTTTGTCAGTGGAGACTGACAAGAAGCCATTCTTCTAAGTATCATCCCACCATCATTTCTCCATTGTTTAAAAATGCAGAGAAATTTTGCAAATTGGCATTATAATTAGTAGCTGGAGGGTACATTTTTGTTTTGTGGGGTCGGTCAGGATGGGTGTTCAGGCCCTCTGTCAGATCGCTGGTTTGTTTTTATTATCCCCAGAGAAGAGTAGTGGGCATGTGTTTGGCAGGTGAAAAGTGCGGATTCTGTTTCAGAGAATTAAACAGGATCCGCATGGTCATCTCATTCCTTTAAGAATCCTTTGCTTCATCAGCTGGGATTCCACCATGTTTCTATATACTCCTCTATGCGTGGGCACAGGTACCTGGCTTGTTCCAAGAATTATGCTGGAGAGTTTTCAAATTAACCAGTACGTTGAAAATTATTTGCAGGTTTTCAGCGTTTCACCATAATTTTGATAAGGTTTGTATGTCCCTCCTGAAACCCAAGAAGGCTGCGACGGACATAACTATGCTGAGGAGTAGCTGACTTGGTGTTGCCTATTTTTGTTAGTGGAGACTGACAGGAAGCCATTCTTCTAAGTATGATCCCACCACCATTTTTCCATTGTTTTAAAATGCAGGGAAATTTTGCAAGTTAGCATTATAATTAGTAGCTGGAGGGTACGGTTTTTTTTTTGTGTGTGTGGTCGATGTGGATGGGGGGGGGGTCAGGCCCTCTGTCAGTTCGCTGGTTAGCTTTATTATCCCCAGAGAGGAGAAGTGGGCATGTGTTTGGCAGGTGAAAATGGCGGATTCTGTTTCAGAGAATTAACGATGATCCCCATGGTCATCCCGTTCCTTTAATAATCCTTTACTTCATCAGCTGGAAATCCACCATGGTTCTCTATACTCCTCTTTGCGTGGGAACAGGTAACTGGCTTGTTCCAAGAAGTATGCCTGAGAGCTTTTCAATTAACCAGTACGTTGAAAATTATTTGCAGGTGTTCAGCGTTTCACCATAATTGTGATAACGTGTGTTTGTGCCTCCTGAAACCCAAGAAGAGTGCGACGGACATAACTATGCTGAGGAGTACCTGACTTGGTGTTGCCTATTTTTGTTAGTGGAGACTGACAAGAAGCCATTCTTCTAAGTATCATCCCACCACCATTTTTCCATTGTTTTAAAATGCAGGGAAATTTTTCAAGTTAGGATTATAATTAGTAGCTGGAGGGTACGGTTTTTTTTTGTGTGTGGTCGATGTGGATGGGGGGGGGTCAGGCCCTCTGTCAGTTCGCTGGTTAGTTTTTATTATCCCCAGAGAGGAGAAGTGGGCATGTGTTTGGCAGGTGAAAAGGGCGGATTCTGTTTCAGAGAATTAACGATGATCCCCATGGTCATCCCGTTCCTTTAATAATCCTTTACTTCATCAGCTGGAAATCCACCATGGTTCTATATACTCCTCTTTGCGTGGGAACAGGTAACTGGCTTGTTCCAAGAAGTATGCCTGAGAGCTTTTCAATTAACCAGTACGTTGAAAATTATTTGCAGGTGTTCAGTGTTTCACCATAATTGTGATAACGTGTGTTTGTGCCTCCTGAAACCCAAGAAGAGTGCGACGGACATAACTATGCTGAGGAGTACCTGACTTGGTGTTGCCTATTTTTGTTAGTGGAGACTGACAAGAAGCCATTCTTCTAAGTATGATCCCACCACCATTTTTCCATTGTTTTAAAATGCAGGGACATTTTTCAAGTTAGCATTATAATTAGTAGCTGGAGGGTACGGTTTTTTTTTGTGTGTGGTCGATGTGGATGGGGGGGGGTCAGGCCCTCTGTCAGTTCGCTGGTTAGTTTTTATTATCCCCAGAGAGGAGAAGTGGGCATGTGTTTGGCAGGTGAAAAGGGCGGATTCTGTTTCAGAGAATTAACGATGATCCCCATGGTCATCCCGTTCCTTTAATAATCCTTTACTTCATCAGCTGGAAATCCACCATGGTTCTCTATACTCCTCTTTGCGTGGGAACAGGTAACTGCCTTGTTCCAAGAAGTATGCCGCAGAGCTTTTCAATTAACCAGTACGTTGAAAATTATTTGCAGGTGTTCAGCGTTTCACCATAATTGTGATAACATGTGTTTGTGCCTCCTGAAATCCAAGAAGGCTGCGACGGACATAACTATGCTGAGGCGTAGCTGACTTGGTGTTGCCTATTTTTGTTAGTGGAGACTGACAAGAATCCATTCTTGTAAGTATCATCTCACCATCATTTTTCCATTGTTTAAAAATGCAGGAAAATTTTGCAAGTTAGCATTATAATTAGTAGCTGGAGGCTACGGTGTCTTTTTTTTTTTTTTTTTCCTGTGGGGTCGGTGTGGATGTGTTGGTCAGGCCCTCTGTCAGTTCCCCGGTTGGTTTTTATTATCCCCAGAGAGGAGAAGTGGGTATTAGTATGGCAGGTGAAAACTGCGGATCTGTTTCAGAGAATTAAACAGGATCCGCATGGTAATCCCGTTCCTTTAAGAATCCTTTGCTTCATGAGCTGGGAATCCACCATGGTTCTATATACTTGTCTATGCGTGGGCACAGGAAACTGGCTAGTTCCAAGAAGTATGCCTCAGAGCTTTTCAATTAACCAGTATGTTGACAATCCTTTGCAGGTTTTCAGCGTTTCACCATAATTGTGATAACGTGTGTATGTGCCTACTGAAACCAAATATGGCTGCTACGGACATAACTATGCTGAGGCGTAGCTGACTTGGTGTTGCCTATTTTTGTCAGTGGAGACTGACAAGAAGCCATTATTCTAAGTATCATCCCACCATCATTTCTCCACTGTTTAAAAATGCAGGGAAATTTTGCAAATTGGCATTATAATTTGTAGCTGGAGGGTACTTTTTTGTTTTGTGGGGTCGGTCAGGATGGGTGTTCAGGCCCTGTGTCAGATCGCTGGTTTGTTTTTATTATCCCCAGAGAAGAGTAGTGGGCATGTGTTTGGCAGGTGAAAAGTGCGGATTCTGTTTGAGAGAATTAAACAGGATCCGCATGGTCATCTCATTCCTTTAAGAATCCTTTGCTTCATCAGCTGGGATTCCACCATGTTTCTATATACTCCTCTATGCGTGGGCACAGGTACCTGGCTTGTTCCAAGAATTATGCTGGAGAGTTTTCAAATTAACCAGTACGTTGAAAATTATTTGCAGGTTTTCAGCGTTTCACCATAATTTTGATAACGTTTGTATGTCCCTCCTGAAACCCAAGAAGGCTGCGACGGACATAACTATGCTGAGGAGTAGCTGACTTGGTGTTGCCTATTTTTGTTAGTGGAGACTGACAAGAAGCCATTCTTGTAAGTATGATCCCACCACCATTTTTCCATTGTTTTAAAATGCAGGGAAATTTTGCAAGTTAGCATTATAATTATTAGCTGGAGGGTACGCTTTTTTTTTTGTGTGTGTGGTCGATGTGGATGGGGGGGGGGGTCAGGCCCTCTGTCAGTTCGCTGGTTAGTTTTTATTATCCCCAGAGAGGAGAAGTGGGCATGTGTTTGGCAGGTGAAAAGGGCGGATTCTGTTTCAGAGAATTAACGATGATCCCCATGGTCATCCCGTTCCTTTAATAATCCTTTACTTCATCAGCTGGAAATCCACCATGGTTCTATATACTCCTCTTTGCGTGGGAACAGGTAACTGGCTTGTTCCAAGAAGTATGCCTGAGAGCTTTTCAATTAACCAGTACGTTGAAAATTATTTGCAGGTGTTCAGCGTTTCACCATAATTGTGATAACGTGTGTTTGTGCCTCCTGAAACCCAAGAAGAGTGCGACGGACATAACTATGCTGAGGAGTACCTGACTTGGTGTTGCCTATTTTTGTTAGTGGAGACTGACAAGAAGCCATTCTTCTAAGTATCATCCCACCACCATTTTTCCATTGTTTTAAAATGCAGGGACATTTTTCAAGTTAGCATTATAATTAGTAGCTTGAGGGTACGGTTTTTTTTTGTGTGTGGTCGATGTGGATGGGGGGGGTCAGGCCCTCTGTCAGTTCGCTGGTTAGTTTTTATTATCCCCAGAGAGGAGAAGTGGGCATGTGTTTGGTAGGTGAAAAGGGCGGATTCTGTTTCAGAGAATTAACGATGATCCCCATGGTCATCCCGTTCCTTTAATAATCCTTTACTTCATCAGCTGGAAATCCACCATGGTTCTCTATACTCCTCTTTGCGTGGGAACAGGTAACAGCCTTGTTCCAAGAAGTATGCCGCGGACCTTTTCAATTAACCAGTACGTTGAAAATTATTTGCAGGTGTTCAGCGTTTCACCAGAATTGTGAGAACCTTTGTTTGTGCCTCCTGAAACGGAAGAAGGCTGCGACGGACATAACTATGCTGAGGAGTAGCTGACTTGGTTTTGCCTATTTTTGTTAGTGGAGACTGACAAGAATCCATTCTTGTAAGTATCATCTCACCATCATTTTTCCATTGTTTAAAAATGCAGGAAAATTTTGCAAGTTAGCATTATATTTAGTAGCTGGAGGCTACGGTGTTTTTTTTTTTTTTTCCTGTGGGGTCGGTGTGGATGTGTTGGTCAGGCCCTCTGTGAGTTCCCCGGTTGGTTTTTATTATCCTCAGAGAGGAGAAGTGGGTATTAGTATGGCAGGTGAAAACTGCGGATCTGTTTCAGAGAATTAAACAGGATCCGCATGGTTATCCCGTTCCTTTAAGAATCCTTTGCTTCATGAGCTGGGAATCCACCATGGTTCTATATACTTGTCTATGCGTGGGCACAGGAAACTGGCTAGTTCCAAGAAGTATGCCTCAGAGCTTTTCAATTAAGCAGTATGTTGACAATCCTTTGCAGGTTTTCAGCGTTTCACCATAATTGTGATAACGTGTGTATGTGCCTACTGAAACCAAATATGGCTGCTACGGACATAACTATGCTGAGGCGTAGCTGACTTGGTGTTGCCTATTTTTGTCAGTGGAGACTGACAAGAAGCCATTCTTCTAAGTATCATCCCACCATCATTTCTCCATTGTTTAAAAAGGCAGGGAAATTTTGCAAATTGGCATTATAATTAGTAGCTGGAGGGTACTTTTTTTGTTTTGTGGGGTCGGTCAGGATGGGTGTTCAGGCCCTCTGTCAGATCGCTGGTTTGTTTTTATTATCCCCAGAGAAGAGTAGTGGGCATGTGTTTGGCAGGTGAAGAGTGCGGATTCTGTTTCAGAGAATTAAACAGGATCCGCATGGTCATCTCATTCCTTTAAGAATCCTTTGCTTCATCAGCTGGGATTCCACCATGTTTCTATATACTGCTCTATGCGTGGGCACAGGTACCTGGCTTGTTCCAAGAATTATGCTGGAGAGTTTTCAAATTAACCAGTACGTTGAAAATTATTTGCAGGTGTTCAGCGTTTCACCATAATTTTGATAACGTTTGTATGTCCCTCCTGAAACCCAACAAGGCTGCGACGGACATAACTATGCTGAGGAGTAGCTGACTTGGTGTTGCCTATTTTTGTTAGTGGAGACAGACAAGAAGCCATTCTTCTAAGTATCATCCCACCACCATTTTTCCATTGTTTTAAAATGCAGGGAAATTTTGCAAGTTAGCATTATAATTAGTAGCTGGAAGGTACGGTTTTCTTTTTGTGTGTGTGGTCGATGTGGATGGGGGGGGCAGGCCCTCTGTCAGTTCGCTGGTTAGTTTTTAGTGTCCCCAGAGAGGAGAAGTGGGCATGTGTTTGGCAGGTGAAAAGGGCGGATTCTGTTTCAGAGAATTAACGATGATCCCCATGGTCATCCCGTTCCTTTAATAATCCTTTACTTCATCAGCTGGAAATCCACCATGGTTCTATATACTCCTGTTTGCGTGGGAACAGGTAACTGGCTTGTTCCAAGAAGTATGCCGCAGAGCTTTTCAATTAACCAGTACGTTGAAAATTATTTGCAGGTGTTCAGCGTTTCACCATAATTGTGATAACGTTTCTTTGTGCCTCCTGAAACCCAAGAAGGCTGCGACGGACATAACTATGCTGAGGAGTAGCTGACTTGGTTTTGCCTATTTTTGTTAGTGGAGACTGACAAGAATCCATTCTTCTAAGTATCATCTCACCATCATTTTTCCATTGTTTAAAAATGCAGGAAAATTTTGCAAGTTAGCATTATATTTAGTAGCTGGAGGCTACGGTGTTGTTTTTTTTTTTTTTCCTGTGGGGTCGGTGTGGATGTGTTGGTCAGGCCCTCTGTGAGTTCCCCGGTTCGTTTTTATTATCCCAAGAGAGGAGAAGTGGGTATTAGTATGGCAGGTGAAAACTGCGGATCTGTATCAGAGAATTAAACAGGATCCGCATGGTAATCCCGTTCCTTTAAGAATCCTTTGCTTCATGAGCTGGGAATCCACCATGGTTCTATATACTTGTCTATGAGTGGGCACAGGAAACTGGCTAGTTCCAAGATGTATGCCTCAGAGCTTCTCAATGAACCAGTATGTTGACAATCCTTTGCAGGTTTTCAGCGTTTCACCATAATTGTGATAACGTGTGTATGTGCCTACTGAAACCAAATATGGCTGCTACGGACATAACTATGCTGAGGCGTAGCTGACTTGGTGTTGCCTATTTTTGTCAGTGGAGACTGACAAGAAGCCATTCTTCTAAGTATCATCCCACCATCATTTCTCCATTGTTTAAAAAGGCAGGGAAATTTTGCAAATTGGCATTATAATTAGTAGCTGGAGGGTACTTTTTTTGTTTTGTGGGGTCGGTCAGGATGGGTGTTCAGGCCCTCTGTCAGATCGCTGGTTTGTTTTTATTATCCCCAGAGAAGAGTAGTGGGCATGTGTTTGGCAGGTGAAGAGTGCGGATTCTGTTTCAGAGAATTAAACAGGATCCGCATGGTCATCTCATTCCTTTAAGAATCCTTTGCTTCATCAGCTGGGATTCCACCATGTTTCTATATACTGCTCTATGCGTGGGCACAGGTACCTGGCTTGTTCCAAGAATTATGCTGGAGAGTTTTCAAATTAACCAGTACGTTGAAAATTATTTGCAGGTGTTCAGCGTTTCACCATAATTTTGATAACGTTTGTATGTCCCTCCTGAAACCCAACAAGGCTGCGACGGACATAACTATGCTGAGGAGTAGCTGACTTGGTGTTGCCTATTTTTGTTAGTGGAGACAGACAAGAAGCCATTCTTCTAAGTATCATCCCACCACCATTTTTCCATTGTTTTAAAATGCAGGGAAATTTTGCAAGTTAGCATTATAATTAGTAGCTGGAAGGTACGGTTTTCTTTTTGTGTGTGTGGTCGATGTGGATGGGGGGGGCAGGCCCTCTGTCAGTTCGCTGGTTAGTTTTTAGTGTCCCCAGAGAGGAGAAGTGGGCATGTGTTTGGCAGGTGAAAAGGGCGGATTCTGTTTCAGAGAATTAACGATGATCCCCATGGTCATCCCGTTCCTTTAATAATCCTTTACTTCATCAGCTGGAAATCCACCATGGTTCTATATACTCCTGTTTGCGTGGGAACAGGTAACTGGCTTGTTCCAAGAAGTATGCCGCAGAGCTTTTCAATTAACCAGTACGTTGAAAATTATTTGCAGGTGTTCAGCGTTTCACCATAATTGTGATAACGTTTCTTTGTGCCTCCTGAAACCCAAGAAGGCTGCGACGGACATAACTATGCTGAGGAGTAGCTGACTTGGTTTTGCCTATTTTTGTTAGTGGAGACTGACAAGAATCCATTCTTCTAAGTATCATCTCACCATCATTTTTCCATTGTTTAAAAATGCAGGAAAATTTTGCAAGTTAGCATTATATTTAGTAGCTGGAGGCTACGGTGTTGTTTTTTTTTTTTTTCCTGTGGGGTCGGTGTGGATGTGTTGGTCAGGCCCTCTGTGAGTTCCCCGGTTCGTTTTTATTATCCCAAGAGAGGAGAAGTGGGTATTAGTATGGCAGGTGAAAACTGCGGATCTGTATCAGAGAATTAAACAGGATCCGCATGGTAATCCCGTTCCTTTAAGAATCCTTTGCTTCATGAGCTGGGAATCCACCATGGTTCTATATACTTGTCTATGCGTGGGCACAGGAAACTGGCTAGTTCCAAGATGTATGCCTCAGAGCTTCTCAATGAACCAGTATGTTGACAATCCTTTGCAGGTTTTCAGCGTTTCACCATAATTGTGATAACGTGTGTATGTGCCTACTGAAACCAAATATGGCTGCTACGGACATAACTATGCTGAGGCGTAGCTGACTTGGTGTTGCCTATTTTTGTCAGTGGAGACTGACAAGAAGCCATTCTTCTAAGTATCATCCCACCATCATTTCTCCATTGTTTAAAAAGGCAGGGAAATTTTGCAAATTGGCATTATAATTAGTAGCTGGAGGGTACTTTTTTGTTTTGTGGAGTCGGTCAGGATGGGTGTTCAGGCCCTCTGTCAGATCGCTGGTTTGTTTTTATTATCCCCAGAGAAGAGTAGTGGGCATGTGTTTGGCAGGTGAAGAGTGCGGATTCTGTTTCAGAGAATTAAACAGGATCCGCATGGTCATCTCATTCCTTTAAGAATCCTTTGCTTCATCAGCTGGGATTCCACCATGTTTCTATATACTGCTCTATGCGTGGGCACAGGTACCTGGCTTGTTCCAAGAATTATGCTGGAGAGTTTTCAAATTAACCAGTACGTTGAAAATTATTTGCAGGTTTTCAGCGTTTCACCATAATTTTGATAACGTTTGTATGTCCCTCCTGAAACCCAAGAAGGCTGCGACGGATATAACTATGCTGAGGAGTAGCTGACTTGGTGTTGCCTATTTTTGTTAGTGGAGACAGACAAGAAGCCATTCTTCTAAGTATGATCCCACCACCATTTTTCCATTGTTTTAAAATGCAGGGAAATTTTGTAAGTTAGCATTATAATTAGTAGCTGGAAGGTACGGTTTTCTTTTTGTGTGTGTGGTCGATGTGGATGGCGGGGGGCGGCAGGCCCTCTGTCAGTTCGCTGGTTAGTTTTTATTATCCCCAGAGAGGAGAAGTGGGCATGTGTTTGGCAGGTGAAAAGGGCGTATTCTGTTTCAGAGAATTAACGATGATCCTCATGGTCATCCCTTTCCTTTAATAATCCTTTACTTCATCAGCTGGAAATCCACCATGGTTCTGTATACTCCTCTTTGCGTGGGAACAGGTAACAGGCTTGTTCCAAGAAGTATGCCGCAGAGCTTTTCAATTAACCACTACGTTGAAAATTATTTGCAGGTGTTCAGCGTTTCACCATAATTGTGAAAACGTTTGTTTGTGCCTCCTGAAACCCAAGAAGGCTGCGACGGACATAACTATGCTGAGGCGTAGCTGACTTGGTGTTGCCTATTTTTGTTAGTGGAGACTGACAAGAAGCCATTCTTCTAAGTATCATCCCACCACCATTTTTCCATTGTTTTAAAATGCAGGGAAATTTTGCAAGTTAGCATTATAATTAGTAGCTGGAGGGTACGGTTTTTTTTGTGTGTGTGGTCGATGTGGATGGGGGGGGTCAGGCCCTCTGTCAGTTCGCTGGTTAGTTTTTATTATCCCCAGAGAGGAGAAGTGGGCATGTGTTTGGCAGGTGAAAAGGGAGGATTCTGTTTCAGAGAATTAACGATGATCCCCATGGTCATCCCGTTCCTTTAATAATCCTTTACTTCATCAGCTGGAAATCCACCATGGTTCTCTATACTCCTCTTTGCGTGGGAACAGGTAACTGCCTTGTTGCAAGAAGTATGCCGCAGAGCTTTTCAATTAACCACTACATTGAAAATTATTTGCAGGTGTTAAGCGTTTCACCATAATTGTGATAACGTTTGTTTGTGCCTCCTGAAACCCAAAAAGGCTGCGACGGACATAACCATGCTGAGGAGTAGCTGACTTGGTGTTGCCAATTTTTGTTAGTGGAAACTGACAAGAAGCCATTCTTCTAAGTATCATCCCACCACCAATTTTCCATTGTTTTAAAATGCAGGGAAATTTTGCAAGTTAGCAGTATAATTAGTAGCTGGAGGGTACGGATTTTTTTTGTGTGTGGTCGATGTGGATGGTGGGGGTCGGGCCCTCTGTCAGTTCGCTGGTTAGTTTTTATTATTCCCCATAGAGGAGAAGTGGGCATGTGTTTGGCAGGTGAAAAGGGCGGATTCTGTTTCAGAGAATTAACGATGATCCCCATGGTCATCCCGTTCCTTTAATAATCCTTTTCTTCATCAGCTGGAAATCCACCATGGTTCTATATACTCCTCTTTGCGTGGGAACAGGTAACTGGCTTGTTCCAAGAAGTATGCCGCAGAGCTTTTCAATTAACCAGTACGTTGAAAATTATTTGCAGGTGTTCAGCGTTTCACGATAATTGTGAGAACCTTTGTTTGTGCCTCCTGAAACCCAAGAAGGCTGCGACGGACATAACTATGCTGAGGAGTAGCTGACTTGGTTTTGCCTATTTTTGTTAGTGGAGACTGACAAGAATCCATTCTTCTAAGTATCATCTCACCATCATTTTTCCATTGTTTAAAAATGCAGGAAAATTTTGCAAGTTAGCATTATAATTAGTAGCTGGAGGCTACGGTGTTTTTTTTTTTTTTTCCTGTGGGGTCGGTGTGGATGTGTTGGTCAGGCCCTCTGTGATTTCCCCGGTTGGTTTTTATTATCCCCAGAGAGGAGAAGTGGGTATTAGTATGGCAGGTGAAAACTGCGGATCTGTTTCAGAGAATTAAACAGGATCCGCATGGTAATCCCGTTCCTTTAAGAATCCTTTGCTTCATGAGCTGGGAATCCACCATGGTTCTATATACTTGTCTATGCGTGGGCACAGGAAACTGGCTAGTTCCAAGAAGTATGCCTCAGAGCTTTTCAATTAACCAGTATGTTGACAATCCTTTGCAGGTTTTCAGCGTTTCACCATAATTGTGATAACGTGTGTATGTGCCTACTGAAACCAAATATGGCTGCTACGGACATAACTATGCTGAGGCGTAGCTGACTTGGTGTTGCCTATTTTTGTCAGTGGAGACTGACAAGAAGCCATTCTTCTAAGTATCATCCCACCATCATTTCTCCATTGTTTAAAAATGCAGGGAAATTTTGCAAATTGGCATTATAATTAGTAGCTGGAGGGTACTTTTTTGTTTTGTGGGGTCGGTCAAGATGGGTGTTCAGGCCCTCTGTCAGATCGCTGGTTTGTTTTTATTATCCCCAGAGAAGAGTAGTGGGCATGTGTTTGGCAGGTGAAGAGTGCGGATTCTGTTTCAGAGAATTAAACAGGATCCGCATGGTCATCTCATTCCTTTAAGAATCCTTTCCTTCATCAGCTGGGATTCCACCATGTTTCTATATACTGCTCTATGCGTGGGCACAGGTACCTGGCTTGTTCCAAGAATTATGCTGGAGAGTTTTCAAATTAACCAGTACGTTGAAAATTATTTGCAGGTTTTCAGCATTTCACCACAATTTTGATAACGTTTGTATGTCCCTCCTGAAACCCAAGAAGGCTGCGACGGACATAACTATGCTGAGGAGTAGCTGACTTGGCGTTGCCTATTTTTGTTAGTAGAGACTGACAAGAAGCCATTCTTCTAAGTATCATCCCACCACCATTTTTCCATTGTTTTAAAATGCAGGGAAATTTTGCAAGTTAGCATTATAATTAGTAGCTGGAGGGTACGGATTTTTTGTGTGTGTGGTCGATGAGGATGGGGGGGGGGTCAGGCCCTCTGTCAGTTCGCTGGTTAGTTTTTATTATCCCCAGAGAGGAGAAGTGGGCATGTGTTTGGCAGGTGAAAAGGGCGGATTCTGTTTCAGAGAATTAACGATGATCCCCATGGTCATCCCGTTCCTTTAATAATCCTTTACTTCATCAGCTGGAAATCCACCATGGTTCTCTATACTCCTCTTTGCGTGGGAACAGGTAACTGCCTTGTTCCAAGAAGTATGCCGCAGAGCTTTTCAATTAACCACTACGTTGAAAATTATTTGCAGGTGTTCAGCGTTTCACCATAATTGTGATAACGTTTGTTTGTGCCTCCTGAAACCCAAGAAAGCTGCGACAGACATAACTATGCTGAGGCGTAGCTGACTTGGTTTTGCCTATTTTTGTTAGTGGAGACTGACAAGAATCCATTCTTGTAAGTATCATCCCACCACCATTTTTCCATTGTTTTAAAATGCAGGGAAATTTTGCAAGTTACCATTATAATTAGTAGCTGGAGGGTACGATTTTTTTTTTTTGTGTGTGGTCGATGTGGATGGTTGGGGTCAGGCCCTCTGTCAGTTCGCTGGTTAGTTTTTATTATTCCCCAGAGAGGAGAAGTGGGCATGTGTTTGGCAGGTGAAAAGGGCAGATTCTGTTTCAGAAAATTAACGATGATCCCCATGGTCATCCCGTTCCTTTAATAATCCTTTACTTCATCAGCTGGAAATCCACCATGATTCTATATACTCCTGTTTGCGTGGGAACAGGTAACTGGCTTGTTCCAAGAAGTATGCCGCAGAGCTTTTCAATTAACCAGTACGTTGAAAATTATTTGCAGGTGTTCAGCGTTTCACCATAATTGTGATAACGTTTGTTTGTGCCTCCTGAAACCCAAGAAGGCTGCGACTGACATAACTATGCTGAGGAGTAGCTGACTTGGTTTTGCCTATTTTTGTTAGTGGAGACTGACAAGAATCCATTCTTGTAAGTATCATCTCACCATCATTTTTCCATTGCTTAAAAATGCAGGAAAATTTTGCAAGTTAGCATTATAATTAGTAGCTGGAAGGTACGTTTTTTTTTTTTGTGTGTGTGGTCGATGTGGATGGGGGGGGGGTCAGGCCCTCTGTCAGTTCGCTGGTTAGTTTTTATTATCCCCAGAGAGGAGAAGTGGGCATGTGTTTGGCAGGTGAAAAGGGCGGATTCTGTTTCAGAGAATTAACGATGATCCCCATGGTCATCCCGTTCCTTTAATAATCCTTTACTTCATCAGCTGGAAATCCACCATGGTTCCATATACTCCTGTTTGCGTGGGAAGAGGTAACTGGCTTGTTCCAAGAAGTATGCCGCAGAGCTTTTCAATTAACCACTACCTTGAAAATTATTTGCAGGTGTTCAGCGTTTCACCATAATTGTGAGAACCTTTGTTTGTGCCTCCTGAAACCAAAGAAGGCTGCGACGGACATAACTATGCTGAGGCGTAGCTGACTTGGTTTTGCCTAGTTTTGTTAGTGGAGACTGACAAGAATCCATTCTTGTAAGTATCATCTCACCATCATTTTTCCATTGCTTAAAAATGCAGGAAAATTTTGCAAGTTAGCATTATAATTAGTAGCTGGAGGCTACGGTTTTTTTTTTTTTTTTTCCTGTGGGGTCGGTGTGGATGTGTTGGTCAGGCCCTCTGTCAGTTCCCCGGTTGGTTTTTATTATCCCCAGAGAGGAGAAGTGGGTATTAGTATGGCAGGTGAAAACTGCGGATCAGTTTCAGAGAAATAAACAGGATCCGCATGGTAATCCCGTTCCTTTAAGAATCCTTTGCTTCATGAGCTGGGAATCCACCATGGTTCTATATACTTGTCTATGCGTGGGCACAGGAAACTGGCTAGTTCCAAGAAGTATGCCTCAGAGCTTTTCAATTAACCAGTATGTTGACAATTCTTTGCAGGTTTTCAGCGTTTCACCATAATTGTGATAACGTGTGTATGTGCCTACTGAAACCAAATATGGCTGCTACGGACATAACTATGCTGAGGCGTAGCTGACTTGGTGTTGCCTATTTTTGTCAGTGGAGACTGACAAGAAGCCATTCTTCTAAGTATCATCCCACCATCATTTCTCCATTGTTTAAAAATGCAGGGAAACTTTGCAAATTGGCATTATAATTAGTAGCTGGAGGGTACTTTTTTGTTTTGTGGGGTCGGTCAGGATGGGTGTTCAGGCCCTCTGTCAGATCGCTGGTTTGTTTTTATTATCCCCAGAGAAGAGTAGTGGGCATGTGTTTGGCAGGTGAAAAGTGCGGATTCTGTTTCAGAGAATTAAACAGGATCCGCATGGTCATCTCATTCCTTTAAGAATCCTTTGCTTCATCAGCTGGGATTGCACCATGTTTCTATATACTCCTCTATGCGTGGGCACAGGTACCTGGCTTGTTCCAAGAATTATGCTGGAGAGTTTTCAAATTAACCAGTACGTTGAAAATTATTTGCAGGCTTTCAGCGTTTCACCATAATTTTGATAAGGTTTGTATGTCCCTCCTGAAACCCAAGAAGGCTGCGACGGACATAACTATGCTGAGGAGTACCTGACTTGGTGTTGCCTATTTTTGTTAGTGGAGACAGACAAGAAGCCATTCTTCTAAGTATGATCCCACCACCATTTTTCCATTGTTTTAAAATGCAGGGAAATTTTGGAAGTTAGCATTATAATTAGTAGCTGGAGGGTACGGTTTTTTTTTTTTTGTGTGTGGTCCATGTGGATGGTGGGGATCAGGCCCTCAGTCAGTTCGCTGGTTAGTTTTTATTATCCCCAGAGAGGAGAAGTGGGCATGTGTTTGGCAGGTGAAAAGGGCGGATTCTGTTTCAGAGAATTAACGATGATCCCCATGGACATCCCGTTCCTTTAATAATCCTTTACTTCATCAGATGGAAATCCACCATGGTTCTATGTACTCCTGTTTGCGTGGGAACAGGTAACTGGCTTGTTCCAAGAAGTATGCCGCAGAGCTTTTCAATTAACCAGTACGTTGAAAATTATTTGCAGGTGTTCAGCGTTTCACCAGAATTGTGATAACGTTTGTTTGTGCCTCCTGAAACCCAAGAAGGCTGCGACGGACATAACTATGCTGAGGCGTAGCTGACTTGGTGTTGCCTATTTTTGTTAGTGGAGACTGACAAGAAGCCATTCTTCTAAGTATCATCCCACCACCATTTTTCCATTGTTTTAAAATGCAGGGAAATTTTGCAAGTTAGCATTATAATTAGTAGCTGGAGGGTACGGTTTTTTTTTTGTGTGTGGTCGATGTGGATGGGGGGGGTCAGGCCCTCTGTCAGTTCGCTGGTTAGTTTTTATTATCCCCAGAGAGGAGAAGTGGGCATGTGTTTGGCAGGTGAAAAGGGCGGATTCTGTTTCAGAGAATTAACGATGATCCCCATGGTCATCCCGTTCCTTTAATAATCCTTTACTTCATCAGCTGGAAATCCACCATGGTTCTCTATACTCCTCTTTGCGTGGGAACAGGTAACTGCCTTGTTGCAAGAAGTATGCCGCAGAGCTTTTCAATTAACCACTACGTTGAAAATTATTTGCAGGTGTTAAGCATTTCACCATAATTGTGATAACGTTTGTTTGTGCCTCCTGAAACCCAAAAAGGCTGCGACGGACATAACCATGCTGAGGAGTAGCTGACTTGGTGTTGCCTATTTTTGTTAGTGGAAACTGACAAGAAGCCATTCTTGTATGTATCATCTCACCATCATTTTTCCATTGTTTAAAAATGCAGGAAAATTTTGCAAGTTAGCATTATAATTAGTAGCTGGAGGCTACGGTGTTTTTTTTTTTTTTTTCCTGTGGGGTCGGTGTGGATGTGTTGGTCAGGCCCTCTGTGATTTCCCCGGTTGGTTTTTATTATCCCCAGAGAGGAGAAGTGGGTATTAGTATGGCAGGTGAAAACTGCGGATCTGTTTCTGAGAATTAAACAGGATCCGCATGGTAATCCCGTTCCTTTAAGAATCCTTTGCTTCATGAGCTGGGAATCCACCATGGTTCTATATACTTGTCTATGCGTGGGCACAGGAAACTGGCTAGTTCTAAGAAGTATGCCTCAGAGCTTTTCAATTAACCAGTATGTTGACAATCCTTTGCAGGTTTTCAGCGTTTCACCATAATTGGGATAACGTGTGTATGTGCCTACTGAAACCAAATATGGCTGCTACGGACATAACTATGCTGAGGCGTAGCTGACTTGGTGTTGCCTATTTTTGTCAGTGGAGACTGACAAGAAGCCATTCTTCTAAGTATCATCCCACCATCATTTCTCCATTGTTTAAAAAGGCAGGGAAATTTTGCAAATTGGCATTATAATTAGTAGCTGGAGGGTACTTTTTTGTTTTGTGGGGTCGGTCAGGATGGGTGTTCAGGCCCTGTGTCAGATCGCTGGTTTGTTTTTATTATCCCCAGAGAAGAGTAGTGGGCATGTGTTTGGCAGGTGAAAAGTGCGGATTCTGTTTCAGAGAATTAAACAGGATCCGCATGGTCATCTCATTCCTTTAAGAATCCTTTGCTTCATCAGCTGGGATTCCACCATGTTTCTATATACTCCTCTATGCGTGGGCACAGGTACCTGGCTTGTTCCAAGAATTATGCTGGAGAGTTTTCAAATTAACCAGTACGTTGAAAATTATTTGCAGGTTTTCAGCGTTTCACCATAATTTTGATAACGTTTGTATGTCCCTCCTGAAACCCAAGAAGGCTGCGACGGACATAACTATGCTTAGGAGTAGCTGACTTGGTGTTGCCTCTTTTTGTTAGTGGAGAGAGACAAGAAGCCATTCTTCTAAGTATGATCCCACCACCATTTTTCCATTGTTTTAAATGCAGGGAAATTTTGCCAGTTAGCATTATAATTAGTAGCTGGAGGGTACGGATTTTTTGTGTGTGTGGTCGATGAGGATGGGGGGGGGTCAGGCCCTCTGTCAGTTCGCTGGTTAGTTTTTATTATCCCCAGAGAGGAGAAGTGGGCATGTGTTTGGCAGGTGAAAAGGGCGGATTCTGTTTCAGAGAATTAACGATGATCCCCATGGTCATCCCGTTCCTTTAAAATCCCTTACTTCATCAGCTGGAAATCCACCATGGTTCTATATACTCCTCTTTGCGTGGGAACAGGTAACTGGCTTGTTCCAAGAAGTATGCCGCAGAGCTTTTCAATTAACCAGTACGTTGAAAATTATTTGCAGGTGTTCAGCGTTTCACCATAATTGTGATAACGTTTGTTTGTGCCTCCTGAAACCCAAGAAGGCTGCGACTGACATAACTATGCTGAGGAGTAGCTGACTTGGTTTTGCCTATTTTTGTTAGTGGTTACTGACAAGAATCCATTCTTGTAAGTATCACCTCACCATCATTTTTCCATTGTTTAAAAATGCAGGAAAATTTTGCAAGTTAGCATTATAATTAGTAGCTGGAAGGTACGTTTTTTTTTTTTGTGTGTGTGTGGTCGATGTGGATGGTGGGGTGGTCAGGCCGTCTGTCAGTTCGCTGGTTAGTTTTTATTATCCCCAGAGAGGAGAAGTGGGCATGTGTTTGGCAGGTGAAAAGGGCGGATTCTGTTTCAGAGAATTAACGATGATCGCCATGGTCATCCCGTTCCTTTAATAATCCTTTACTTCATCAGCTGGAAATCCACCATGGTTCTATATACTCCTGTTTGCGTGGGAAGAGGTAACTGGCTTGTTCCAAGAAGTATGCCGCAGAGCTTTTCAATTAACCACTACCTTGAAAATTATTTGCAGGTGTTCAGCGTTTCACCATAATTGTGAGAACCTTTGTTTGTGCCTCCTGAAACCAAAGAAGGCTGCGACGGACATAACTATGCTGAGGCGTAGCTGACTTGGTTTTGCCTAGTTTTGTTAGTGGAGACTGACAAGAATCCATTCTTGTAAGTATCATCTCACCATCATTTTTCCATTGCTTAAAAATGCAGGAAAATTTTGCAAGTTAGCATTATAATTAGTAGCTGGAGGCTACGGTTTTTTTTTTTTTTTTTTTTTCCTGTGGGGTCGGGGTGGATGTGTTGGTCAGGCCCTCTGTCAGTTCCCCGGTTGGTTTTTATTATCCCCAGAGAGGAGAAGTGGGTATTAGTATGGCAGGTGAAAACTGCGTATCTGTTTCAGAGAATTAAACAGGATCCGCATGGTAATCCCGTTCCTTTAAGAATCCTTTGCTTCATGAGCTGGGAATCCACCATGGTTCTATATACTTGTCTATGCGTGGGCACAGGAAACTGGCTAGTTCCAAGAAGTATGCCTCAGAGCTTTTCAATTAACCAGTATGTTGACAATCCTTTGCAGGTTTTCAGCGTTTCACCATAATTTTGATAACGTTTGTATGTCCCTCCTGAAACCCAAGAAGGCTGCGACGGATATAACTATCCTGAGGAGTAGCTGACTTGGTGTTGCCTATTTTTGTTAGTGGAGACTGACAAGAAGCCATTCTTCTAAGTATGATCCCACCACCATTTTTCCATTGTTTTAAAATGCAGGGAAATTTTGGAAGTTAGCATTATAATTAGTAGCTGGAGGGTACGGTTTTTTTTTTGTGTGTGGTCGATGTGGATGGGGGGGCGTCAGGCCCTCTGTCAGTTCGCTGGTTAGTTTTTATTATCCCCAGAGAGGAGAAGTGGGCATGTGTTTGGCAGGTGAAAAGGGCGGATTCTGTTTCAGAGAATTAACTATGATCCCCATGGTCATCCCGTTCCTTTAATAATCCTTTACTTCATCAGCTGGAAATCCACCATGGTTCTCTATACTCCTCTTTGCGTGGGAACAGGTAACTGCCTTGTTCCAAGAAGTATGCCGCAGAGCTTTTCAATTAACCACTACGTTGAAAATTATTTGCAGGTGTTCAGCGTTTCACCAGAATTGTGAGAACCTTTGTTTGTGCCTCCTGAAACCCAAGAAGGCTGCGACGGACATAACCATGCTGAGGAGTAGCTGACTTGGTGTTGCCTATTTTTGTTAGTGGAGACAGACAAGAAGCCATTCTTCTAAGTATCATCCCACCACCATTTTTCCATTGTTTTAAAATGCAGGGAAATTTTGTAAGTTAGCATTATAATTAGTAGCTAGAGGGTACGGTTTTTTTTTGTGTGTGTGTTCGATGTGGATGGTGGGGGTCAGGCCCTCTGTCAGTTCGCTGGTTAGTTTTTATTATCCCCAGAGAGGAGAAGTGGGCATGTGTTTGGCAGGTGAAAAGGGCGGATTCTGTTTCAGAGAATTAACGATGATCCCCATGGTCATCCCGTTCCTTTAATAATCCTTTACTTCATCAGCTGGAAATCCACCATGGTTCTATATACTCCTGTTTGCGTGGGAACAGGTAACTGGCTTGTTCCAAGAAGTATGCCACAGAGCTTTTCAATTAACCAGTACGTTGAAAATTATTTGCAGGTGTTCAGCGTTTCACCATAATTGTGAGAACCTTTGCTTGTGCCTCCTGAAACCCAAGAAGGCTGCGACGGACATAACTATGCTGAGGCGTAGCTGACTTGGTTTTGCCTAGTTTTGTTAGTGGAGACTGACAAGAATCCATTCTTGTAGATATCATCTCACCATCATTTTTCCATTGTTTAAAAATGCAGGAAAATTTTGCAAGTTAGCATTATAATTAGTAGCTGGAAGCTACGGTTTTTTTTTTTTTTTTTTCCTGTGGGGTCGGTGTGGATGTGTTGGTCAGGCCCTCTGTGATTTCCCCGGTTGGTTTTTATTATCCCCAGAGAGGAGAAGTGGGTATTAGTATGGCAGGTGAAAACTGCGGATCTGTTTCTGAGAATTCAACAGGATCCGCATGGTAATCCCGTTCCTTGAAGAATCCTTTGCTTCATGAGCTGGGAATCCACGATGGTTCTATATACTTGTCTATGCGTGGGCACAGGAAACTGGCTTGTTCCAAGAAGTATGCCTCAGAGCTTTTCAATTAACCAGTATGTTGAAAATCCTTTGCAGGTTTTCAGCGTTTCACCATAATTGTGATAACGTGTGTATGTGCCTACTGAAACCAAATATGGCTGCTACGGACATAACTATGCTGAGGCGTAGCTGACTTGGTGTTGCCTATTTTTGTCAGTGGAGACTGACAAGAAGCCATTCTTCTAAGTATCATCCCACCATCATTTCTCCATTGTTTAAAAATGCAGGGAAATTTTGCAAATTGGCATTATGATTAGTAGCTGGAGGGTACTTTTTTTTTTTGTGGGGTCGGTCAGGATGGGTGTTCAGGTCCTCTGTCAGATCGCTGGTTTCTTTTTATTATCCCCAGAGAAGAGTAGTGGGCATGTGTTTGGCAGGTGAAAAGTGCGGATTCTGTTTCAGAGAATTAAACAGGATCCGCATGGTCATCTCATTCCTTTAAGAATCCTTTGCTTCATCAGCTGGGATTCCACCATGTTTCTATATACTCCTCTATGCGTGGGCACAGGTACCTGGCTTGTTCCAAGAAGTATGCTGGAGAGTTTTCAAATTAACCAGTAGGTTGAAAATTATTAGCAGGTTTTCAGCGTTTCACCATAATTTTGATAACGTTTGTATGTGCCTCCTGAAACCCAAGAAGGCTGCGACGGACATAACTATGCTGAGGAGCAGCTGACTTGGTGTTGCCTATTTTTGTTAGTGGAGACAGATAAGAAGCCATTCTTCTGAGCATCATCCCACCAACATTTTTCCATTGTTTTAAAATGCAGGGAAATTTTGCAAGTTAGCATTACAATTCATAGCTGGAGGGTACGGTTTTTTTTTGTGTGTGGTGGATGTGGATGGGGGGGTCAGGCCCTCTGTCAGTTCGCTGGTTAGTTTTTATTATCCCCAGAGAGGAGAAGTGGGCATGTGTTTGGTAGGTAAAAAGGGCGGATTCTGTTTCAGAGAATTAACGATGATCCCCATGGTCATCCCGTTCCTTTAATAATCCTTTACTTCATCAGCTGGAAATCCACCATGGTTCTATATACTCCTCTTTGCGTGGGAACAGGTAACTGGCTTGTTCCAAGAAGTATGCCGCAGAGCTTTTCAATTAACCACTACGATCAAAATTATTTGCAGGTGTTCAGCGTTTCACCATAATTGTGATAACGTTTCTTTGTGCCTCCTCAAACCCAAGAAGGCTGCCACGGACATAACTATGCTCAGGAGTAGCTGACTTCGTGTTGCCTATTTTTGTTAGTGGAGACTGACAAGAAGCCATTCTTCTAAGTATCATCCGACCACCATTTTTCCATTGTTTTAAAATGCAGGTAAATTTTGCAAGTTAGTATTATAATTAGTAGCTGGAGGGTACGGTTTTTTTTGTGTGTGTGGTCGATGTGGATGGGGCGGTCAGGCCCTCTGTCAGTTCGCTGGTTAGTTTTTATTATCCCCAGAGAGGAGAAGTGGGCATGTGTTTGGCAGGGGAAAAGTTTGGATTCTGTTTCAGAGAATGAAACAGGATCCGCATGTTCATCCCGTTCCTTTAGGAAACTTTTGCTTCATCAGCTGGGAATCCACCATGGTTCTATATACTCCTCTATGTGTGGGCACAGGTAACTGGCTTGTTCGAAGAAGTATGCCGCAGAGCTTTTCAATTAAGCAGTACGTTGAAAACTATTTGCAGATTTTCAGCGTTTCACCATAATTCTTATAACGTTTGTATGTGTCTCCTGAAACCCAATATGGCTGCCACGGACATAAGTATGCTGAGGCGTAGCTGACTTGGTTTTGCCTATTTTTGTTAGTGGAGACTGACAAGAAGCCATTCTTCTAAGTATCATCCCACCATCACTTTTCCATTGTTTAGAAATGCAGGGATATTTTGCAAGTTATCATTATAATTAGTAGCAGGAGGGAACTTTTTTTTTTTTTTGTGGGGTCAGTGAGGATGGGTTGGTCAGGCCATCTTTCAATTCACTGGTTTGGTTTTATTATCCCCAGAGAGGAGAAGTGGGCATGTGTTTGGCAGGCGAAAAGTGCGGATTCTGTTTCAGAGAATTAAACAGGATCCTCATCGTCATCTCATTCCTTTAAGAATCCTTTGCTTCATCAGCTGGGATTCCACCATGTTTCTATATACTCCTCTATGCGTGGGCACAGATACCTGGCTTGTTCCAAGAAGTATGCTGCAGAGTTTTCAAATTAACCAGTACGTTGAAAATTATTTGCAGGTTTTCAGCGTTTCACCATAATTTTGATAACGTTTGTATGTGCCTCCTGAAACGCAAGAAAGCTGCGACGGACATAACTATGCTGAGGAGTAGCTGACTTGGTGTTGCCTATTTTTGTTAGTGGAGACAGACAAGAAGCCATTCTTCTAAGTATCATCCCACCACCATTTTTCCATTGTTTTAAAAGGCAGGGAAATTTTGCAAGTTAGTATTATAATTAGAAGCTGGAGGGTACGGTTTTTTTTTGTGTGTGGTCGATGTGGATGGGGGGGTCAGGCCCTCTGTCAGTTCGCTGGTTAGTTTTTATTATCCCCAGAGAGGAGAAGTGGGCATGTGTTTGGCAGGTGAAAAGTTCGGATTCTGTTTCAGAGAATGAAACAGGATCCGCATGCTCATCCCGGTCCTTTAGGATACTTTTGCTTCATCAGCTGGGAATCCAACATGGTTCTATATACTCCTCTATGTGTGGGCACAGGTAACTGGCTTGTTCCAAGAAGTATGCCGCAGAGCTTTTCAATTAAGCAGTACGTTGAAAACTATTTGCAGGTTTTCAGCGTTTCACCATAATTCTTTTAACGTTTGTATGTATCTCCTGAAACCCAATATGGCTGCCACGGACATAAGTATGCTGAGGCGTAGCTGACGTCGTGTTGCCTATTTTTGTTAGTGGAGACTGACAAGAAGCCATTATTCTAAGTATCATCCCACCATCATTTTTCCATTGTTTAGAAATGCAGGGATATTTTGCAAGTTATCATTATAATTAGTAGCAGGAGGTAACCTTTTTTTTTTGTGGGGTCAGTGAGGATGGGTTGGTCAGGCCATCTGTCAATTCACTGGTTTGTTTTTATTATCCCCAGAGAGGAGAAGTGGGCATGTGTTTGGCAGGTGAAAAGTGCGGATTCTGTTTCAGAGAATTAAACAGGATCCGCATGGTCATCTCATTCCTTTAAATATCCTTTGCTTCATCAGCTGGAATTCCACCATGTTTCTATATAATCCTCTATGCGTGGGCACAGGTACCTGGCTTGTTCCAAGAAGTATGCTGGAGAGTTTTGAAATTAACCTGTACGTTGAAAATTATTTGCAGGTTTTCAGCGTTTCACCATAATTTTGATAAGGTTTGTATGTGCCTCCTGAAACCCAAGAAGGCTGCGACGGACATAACTATGCTGAGGAGTAGCTGACTTGGTGTTGCCTATTTTTGTTAGTGGAGACAGACAAGAAGCCATTCTTCTAAGTATCATCCCACCACCATTTTTCCATTGTTTTAAAATGCAGGGAAATTTTGCAAGTTAGCAGTATAATTAGTAGCTGGAGGGTACGGTTTTTTTTTGTGTATGGTCGATGTGGGTGGGGGGGTCAGGCCCTCTGTCAGTTCGCTGGTTAGTTGTTATTATCCCCAGAGAGGAGAAGTGGGCATGTGTTTGGCAGGTGAAAAGGGCGGATTCTGTTTCAGAGAATTAACGATGATCCCCATGGTCATCCCGTTCCTTTAATGATGCTTTACTTCATCAGCTGGAAATCCAGCATGGTTCTATATACTCCTCTTTGCGTGGGAACAGGTAACTGGCTTGTTCCAAGAAGTATGCCGCAGAGCTTTTCAATTAACCACTACGTTGAAAATTATTTGCAGGTGTTCAGCGTTTAACCCTAACCAGACCCCTAAAGCTAACCCTGAACCCTATCCCTAACCCCAGCAGTAAACTTTAACCCTAAACCTAAGCCCAACCCGTAACCCTAATCCTATCCTTTTACCCTAAAACTAACCCCTAAACCTAACCCCTATACCTCACCCTAACTCTAACCCCAATCCTAATTCTAACCATACCTCTTCATAAAACACTAACTCCTAACCGCTAACCCTAACACTAACCAAAAACCCTAATCACTAATCCCTAACCCTAACGCTTAACCTTTACCCTAACGTTAACCCTCACCCTAAATCTTAACACTGACCCTAAACTTAACCTTTAACCCTAACCCTAATCCCTAACCCTAAGCCCTCACCCTAACACTAAACTTCATCCTTAACCCTAACCAGAATCCTAACCCTAAATCTAATTCTCAGACTTCTTGCTTTCTTAGAGTTTAGAAAGCCTGCAATCCTCCCATGCCATGCGTGAAAGGAGGCTCTACCACTGTTTCCTGCATGAAAACCACGGGCCAATACCCAGAGTAGGATAGAGTGGGTTCCTGGGTACAATCCCAGCCCCCTAAACTCCCCCCGCCCGCCTAATGCAGACAGGGCCCGTGCGCTAAGCATAAACAATACCTTTAACAGATAACCCTAACCCTGAACATAACACCCAACCCTGTTCCTATTTCTCCCCTTAACACGTAAACCTCACCATGCGCCTAACATTAACCTCTTATCCTAACGTTAATGCATAACCCATTTCCTGAGAACAATCCCATCCCATAATTCTAACCCTATCTCCTAGTCATCACTGTGACACCTAATCCCTAACCCTAATTCTAAACCGCTAACCCTAACCGTAACTCTACCTACAACCCTAACACTGACAGTAACCCTTACTTCTAACCCCAACGCTATGCCTAACAAAAACCCTAACCCTTGACCCTAACCCTTCACCCTAACCCCTAAGCCTTACCCTAACCCTTAACCCTAATCCTAATCCTAACCATTAAACCTAACCCTAGCTCTTAAAGCTAACCCTAAACCTTACCCTCACGACTAGACCTAAACCTGACACTAACCTAACACCTAACCCTAACCAGAACCCCTAAAGCTAACCCTGAACCCTATCCCTAACCCTAGCAGTAAACTTTAACCCTAAACCTAAGCCCAACCCGTAACCCTAATCCTATCCTTTTACCCTAAAACTAACCCCTAAACCTAACCCCTATACCTCACCCTAACTCTAACCCCAATCCTAATTCTAACCATACCCCTTCATAAAACACTAACTCCTAACCGCTAACCCTAACACTAACCAAAAAACCTAATCACTAATCCCTAACCCTAACGCTTAACCTTTACCCTAACCGTTAACCCTCACCCTAAATCTTAACACTGACCCTAACCTTAACCTTTAACTCTAAGCCTAACCCTTAACCCTACAGTAAGGAAGACCCTTAATGCTAATGGGATCCCTTATCCCTAACCCTAACACTACAGCTAAAAATAACCCTAACCTTGGATCCTTAAACCTAACCCCTAACACTTACTTTAACCCCAAACCCTAACCCTAATCCTAAGCATTAAACGTAACCGTATCTCTTAACCCTAACGCTAGCCCTTACCCTAACGCCTAGATCTAACCCTAAATCTAACCTACCGCCTAATCCTAACCTTAAGCCCTAATGCTAACACTAACCCTGAACCCTAAACCTACCCGTAACCCTTAACACTAACCCTATCCGTGAACCTTAACCCTGACCCTAACCATTACCCGCATCCTAGTATTTAACCCTGACCCTAACCCTAATCCTTAATGCTAACCCTAACACTAAACCCTAACCCTAAGCCTAACACTTAACCCTAATCCTATCCCTTAACCCTAACCCTAACCCTAATGCTACCCCCTAAACGTAAAGCTAACCGTGACCAGTAAACCTAACCCTAACCTGTAACACAAACCATAGCACATAACTCTAACCCTAAAACTAACCCTAACCCTAACCCTAACCCTAAACCCTAACTCTTAAACTTAACCCTAAGCGTTAACTCTCACGCTAACCTTTAATCCTAACCCTAATCCTAATCTTCAACCCTAAACCTAACACTTAACCCTAACCCTGTGCCAAACCCTAACCCCTCATCTTAACCCTAACCGTAAACCTCAACCCTAAACCAAAGTGTAACCGTTAAAACTAAGGGTAACCTTTAACCCTAACCCTAATCCCTAACCCTAAGCCCTCACCCTAACACTAAACTTCATCCTTAACCCTAACCATAATCCTAACCCTAAATATAATTCTCAGACTTCTTGCTTTCTTAGAGTTTAGAATGCCTGCAATCCTCCCATGCCATGCGTGAAAGGAGGCTCTACCACTGTGTCCTGCATGAAACCCACGGGCCCATACCCAGAGTATGATAGAGTGGGTTCCCGGGTACAATCCCAGCCCCCTAAACTCCCCCCGCCCGCCTAATGCAGACAGGGCCCGTGCGCTAAGCATAAACAATACCTTTAACAGATAACCCTAACCCTGAACATAACACCCAACCCTGTTCCTATTTCTCCCCTTAACAAGTAAACCTCACCGTGCGCCTAACTTTAACCTCTTATCCTAACGTTAATGCATAACCCATTTCCTGAGAACAACCCCATCCCATAATTCTAACCCTATCTCCTAGTCATCACTGTGACACCTAATCCCTAACCCTAATTCTAAACCGCTAACCCTAACCGTAACCCTACCTACAACCCTAACACTGATAGTAACCCTTACTTCTAACCCCAACGCTATGCCTAACAAAAACCCTAACCCTTGACCCTAACCCTTCATCCTAACCCCTAAGCCTTACCCTAACCCTTAACCCTAATCCTAATCCTAACCATTAAACCTAACCCTAGCTCTTAAAGCTAATCCTAAACCTTACCCTCACGACTAGACCTAACCCTGACACTAACCTAACACCTAACCCTAACCAGAACCCCTAAAGCTAACCCTGAACCCTATCCCTAACCCTAGTAGTAAACTTTAACCCTAAACCTAAGCCCAACCCATAACCCTAATCCTATCCTTTTACCCTAAGACTAACCCCTAAGCCTAACCCCTATACCTCACCCTAACTCTAACCCCAATCCTAATTCTAACCATACCCCTTCATAAAACACTAACTCCTAACCGCTAACCCTAACACTAACCAAAAACCCTAATCACTAATCCCTAACCCTAATGCTTAACTTTTACCCTAACCGTTAACCCTCACCCTAAATCTTAACACTGACCCTAACTTTAACCTTTAACTCTAAGCCTAACCCTTAACCCTACAGTAAGGAAGACCCTTAATGCTAATGGGATCCCTTATCCCTAACCCTAACACTACAGCTAAAAATAACCCTAACCTTGGATTCTTAAACCTAACCCCTAACACTTACTTTAACCCCAAACCCTAACCCTAATCCTAAGCATTAAACCTAAACCTATCTCTTAACCCTAACGCTAGCCCTTACCCTAACGCCTAGATCTAACCCTAAATCTAACGTACCGCCTAATCCTAACCTTAAGCCCTAATGCTAACACTAACCCTGAACCCTAAACCTACCCGTAACCCTTAACACTAACCCTATCCGTGAACCTTAACCCTGACCCTAACCATTACTCGCACCCAAGCATTTAACCCTGACCCTACCCCTAATCCTTAATGCTAACCTTAACACTAAACCCTAACCCTAAGCCCAACACTTAACCCTAGTCCTATCACTTAACCCTAACCATAACCCTAACCCTAATGCTAACCCCTAAACGTAACCCTAACCGTGACCACTAAACCTAACCCTAACCCTTAACACAAACCATAGCACATAACTCTAACCCTAAAACTAACCCTAACCCTAACCCTAAACCCTAACTCTTAACCTTAACCCTAAGCGTTAACTCTCACGCTAACCTTTAATCCTAACCCTAATCCTAATCTTCAACCCTAAACCTAACACTTAACCCTAACCCTGTACCAAACCCTAACCCCTCATCTTAACCCTAACCTTAAACCTCAACCCTAAACCAAAGTGTAACCGTTAAACCTATGAGTAACCTCTAACCCTAACCCTAATCCCTAACCCTAAGCCCTCACCCTAACACTAAACTTCATCCTTAACCCTAACCATAATCCTAACCCTAAATCTATTTCTCAGACTTCTTGCTTTCTTAGAGTTTAGAAAGCCTGCAATCATCCGATGCCATGCGTGAAAGGGGGCTCTACCACTGTGTCCTGCACGAAACCCACGGTTCCATACCCAGAGTATGATAGAGTGGGTTCCCGGGTACAATCCCAGCCCCCTAAACTCCCCCCGCCCGCCTAATGCAGACAGGGCCCGTGCGCTAAGCATAAACAATACCTTTAACAGATAGCCCGTGCGCTAAGCATAAACAATACCTTTAACAGATAACCCTAACCCTGAACATAACACCCAACCCTGTTCCTATTTCTCCCCTTAACACGTAAACCTCACCGTGCGCCTAACTTTAACCTCTTATCCTAACGTTAATGCATAACCCATTTC
>NW_027182813.1:160000-287500 GCF_041146395.1 Eulemur rufifrons
TCACTGGAGGGTAGGTTTTCGTGTGGGGTTGGGGGGGTGGTGGGAGGTAGACCATCTGTCAGTATGGTGGTTTGTATATATTATCCCCAGAGAGGAGAAGTGGGCATGTGTGTGGCAGTTGAAAAGTGTGGATCCTGTTTCAGTCTTAGACCCCTCTATGCGTGGGCACAGGTAACTGGCTTGTTCCAAGAAGTATGTCACAGAGCTTTTGAAATAAACACTACATTGAGAGTTATTTGCCAGTTTTTGCAGCACCTTTCACGATAATTGTGATAAGGTTCATCTCTCCCTCCTTAAATCCAAGATTGCTGTGACAGAAAAAACTATGGTGAGGCCTAGCTAACTTGGTGTTGCTGATACTTGGTATTGGAGCCTGGCAAGAGACCACTCTTTCAAGTATCATTCCACCATCCTTTCTCCATTATTTTAAAAGGCAGAGCACCTTTCACCAGTGAGCATAAGAATGAGTTGCTGGAGGGGATGTTTTTATGTCGAGTCAGGGGGTGGTGGAGGGGCAGGCCCTCTGTCAGTCTGGTGATTTGTTTTTATTATCCCCAGAGAGGAGAAGTGGGTATGTGTGTGGCAGGTGAAAAGGGCAGATCCTGTTTCAGTCTTAGACTGAACAGGATCCACAGTTTTCAGCCTGTTCCTTTAAGAATCATTTGATTCATCAGCTGGGACTCTACCAAGGTTCTATAGACCCCTCTATGAGTGCACCCAGTAAACTGGCTGGTTCCAAGAAGTATACCTCAGAGCTTTTGAAATAACTACTACGGTGAGAATTATTTGCCAGTTTTTGCAGCACCTTTCACAATAATTGTGTTAAGATTCGCCTCTGCATCCTTAAACACAAGATGGCTGCCATGGAAAACACTATGCTGAGGCATAGCTCACTTGGTGTTGCCAATACTTGGTACTGGACCCTGGCAAGAAGCCAGTTTTTTAAATATCAATCCATGATCCTTTCTCCACTATTTTAAATGGCAGAGCACCTTTTGGCAGTTAGCATAAGAATGAGTCGCTGGAAGGGACTTTTTTTGTGGGGTCGGGTGGTGTTTGGGGGTCAGGGCATCTTTCAGTCTGGCGGTTTGTTTTTATTAGGCCCAGAGAGGAGAAGTGGGCATGTGTGTGGCAGGTGAAAAGTGCTGATCCTCTTTCAGTCTTAGGGTGAAAGAGGATCAGCAGTTTTCAGCCCGTTTCTTTAAGAATCCTTTGATTCATCACCTGGCAATCTACCATGGTTCTCTGGACCCCTCAATGCGTGGGACCCTTTAACTGGATACTTCCAAGAATTATGCTGCAGAGCTTTTGAAATAACCACTACGTGGAGAATTATTTGCCAGTTTTTGCAGCACCTTTCACCATAATTGTGACAAGGTTCGTCTCTGCCTCCTTAAACCAAGCTGGCTGCCATGGACAAAACCATGCTGAGGCCTACCTCACTTGGTATTGCCTATACTTGGTACTGGAGCCTGGCAAGAAGCCAGTCTTTTAAGTATCATTCCACCAACCTTTTTCCATTGTTTTAAAAGGCAGAGCACCTTTTGCCAGTTAGCATAAGAATGAGTTGCTGGAGGGCACGTTGTTGTGTGGGGTCAGGTGGTGTGTGAGGGGGCAGGCACTCTGCCAGTCCAGTGTTTTTTTGTTTTTTTGTTTTTTTTTAATCCTCAGAGAGGAGAAGTTGGCATGTGTGCAGCAGGTGAAAAGTGCGGATCCTGTTTTAGTCTTAGACTGAAACAGGATCCACATTTTCTGCCCGTTCCTTTAAGAATCATTTGACTCTTCTTCCGTGAATCCACCATGGTTCTCTATAACCCTCTATGCGTGGCCCCAGGTAACTAGCTGGTTCCAAGAAGTATGCCATAGAGCTTTTGAAATAACCACTACGTGGAGAATTATTTGCCAGTTTTTGCAGCACCTTTCACCATAATTGTGACAAGGTACTTCTCTGCCTCCTTAATCCCAAGATGGCTGCCAGGGAAAAAACTATGCTGAGGCCTAGCTCACTTGGTGTTGCCGATACTTGGTACGGGAGCGTGGAATAAAACCAGTCTTTCAAGTATCATTCCACCATCCTTTTTCCATTATTTTAAAAGGCATAGCACCGTTTGCCAGTTAGCATAAGAATGAGTCACTGGAGGGGACGTTTTTGTGTGGGGTCGTGTGGTGTGTGTGGGGGGGCAAGCCCTCTGTCAGTCCAGTGGTTTGTTTTTATTATGCCCAGAGAGGAGAAGTGGGCATGTGTGTGGCAGGTGAAAAGTGCGGATCCTGTTTCAGACTTAGACTGAAACAGGATCCGCACTTTTCAGCCCGTTCCTTTAAGACTCCTTTGATTCATTCTCAATGATGGTGGAATGGTGGTGACCTCCTGGATTCGTGCTCCTGGAGTGGAAGGCATGGGTCTCCCACTGCCACAACCTTAGAGGTTCACTTCCCCACAAGAACGGTGGTGTGAATCCATGGAGAATCAGCGTGGGACAGAGAGAGAGAGCAAGAAAAGACTGAGGTGATTAGGGAAATAAATCACCAAAATCTGGAGAGTGCGGGATGGCCAATAGAGAAGGGAGCACGGGACAGCTGTACCCACCTCACCAGAGAGTGGGGTGGGTTCAGCCCCACAGGAAAGCATCTTGTTCCCCCTCTGACCTCCACACCCACTCAATTGAGGATCTGCCTGAAGTCGGTGCAGAATCGCCACGGGAGATGTGGGGCTCTGCAGAGAGGAGACATTGGCAGGAGGCATTTTGGACCCTGGAGTGCTGTGCGCAGCTGACGCACCTAGCAACTGTCTCCTATACGCGGGCGGTGGGGCTGCTTTGGTCCCGGCTCTAGCAGACGCCAAACTGCCTCGAATAGGTGGGCGGCTGGATTCTCCCGCTCCCCGGCTCCTCTGGCCTCTGCCGGTCCCTGAGCATTCAACCCCAGTGACAGTGATCTGCAGACGGGCGGCCGCCATTGTCGGGGTCCACAGCCTAAATGCTGAGGAGCGATTGGGTACCGGGCGGCTCCCTGGGCGGCTCCCTTCCCTAGTCCACGGACCCTGACTAGGATCTCCACCTTTGTGTGAACACTGAGTGGTTCCCCAGTCACGAGAGAGTGGAGCGTGGACCTTGCAGACATTGGGGTGGGGCAGACCATCGCCCGCGGGAACTGCAGTGGCTGGGGCGCTGGGCGAATGAGGGCACCGCTCCACTCTCCCTATCCACTGTCTTTCTCGCAGAGAGAGACAGAAGCCACCTCGGGAGAGGAAGAGGGGCAGCCCCCCCAGCGGAGCTAGCAAAATCCTGAACAATATGTGAAGGGCTCCCCCTAGTGACAGAGGAGGCAGCTTACCTGGCACTCACAGTGTGCCCCTATCCAGACTAAAGCTGAAAGAAGGGATCTTAAGGATTCATTCAGATGGGAAGGGCTCAGCGAAGGAACTCTAGGAGTATAAAGAATCAAGCTGAAACCATGCCCTCAAAGAGGATTACTAGTTCTCCACCAATTAACACAAAGCAGATTCCAAATAGCAACATGTCACAGGAAGAATTTCAAACATGGATCATAAATACGCTGAACATTATGCAAGAAAAATGGATAATCAACACAAAGAAACCACAAAAAAGATCCAGGACTTGGAAGAAAAATTCACCAAAGAAATTGAAATACTGAAGAAAAATCAAACTGAACTCCTGGAAATGAAAAATTTATTCAAGGAGCTACAAAACACAGTGGAAAGTCTCAAGAGCAGGGTAGATCAAACAGAAGAAAGAATCTCAGAGATCGAAGATAACACTTTCCAATTAAATAAGGCAGTCACAGAGTTAAAACAAAGAAACATGAGAAATAATCATAGTCTACAAGAAATGTGGGATTATGTGAAGAAGCCTAACGTGAGAGTTATCGGCATTCCTGAGGGTGAAGAAGACAATAAGCAAGGGTTGAATAAAGTATCTGAAGATATAATTGAGGAAAATTTCCCAGGCCTTGCCAAATCTCTAGATACACAGGTTCAAGAAGCTCAAAGAACCTCTGAGAGATTCATACCAAATAGGAAGACACCACGTCATGTAGTTATCAGACTGACCAAAATATCCACTAACGAGGCCCTTCTTCAATCTGTAAGGAGAAAGAAACAAGTAACATACAAAGGAAAGCCCATCCGAATCACGCCAGATTTCTCAACTGAAACCTTACAAGCAAGAAGAGATTGGAGCTGCATTCTCACTCTTCTGAAACAGAATAATGCCCAGCCTAGAATCCTGTACCCAGATAAGCTCAGTTTTATATATGAAGGTGAAATTAAGACATTCTCAGATAAACAAAAACTCAGAGAATTCACCAAGACAAGAGCAGCTTTCCAAGAAGTATTCAAAACAGAGTTACACGTGGTCCAGCACAAGAAGGACCCTCGAATGTAACACTAATCAAGAGATAAATATGAAAACACAGTTATCATAATGGCTCAAGAGAGAAAACAGATCAATGAAATTCAACCCAACATGAGGAACAGCAATCTGTCTCGCTTATCAGTTCTCTCATTAAATGTGAATGGATTGAATTCCCCACTCAAGAGACATGGACTGGCCCGATGGATAAAAAAGATATAAGCCAAGTATCTGCTGTCTTCAGGAAACTCATCTAACCTGCAAGGATGCATTTAGACTGAAAATAAAAGGGTGGAAATCAATATTCCAAGCAAATGGAACCCAAAAGAAAGCTCGCGTGGCAGTTCTAATCTCCGATAACGTAGTTTTTAAATCAACAAAAGTAAAGAAAGACAAAGATGGTTACTATATACTGGTGAAGGGTACAATTCAACAAGAAGACATAACTATACTTAACATATATGCACCCGATCTAGGTGCACCCAGATTCATAAAGCAAACCCTACTTGATCTGAACCAAATGATAGATAACAACACTTTAGTAGCCAGAGATTTTAACACGCCACTGACAGTCCAAGACAGATCCTCCAAACAAAAAATAAACAAAGAAATATTGGACGTATATAGAATGCTAGACCAAATGGGCCTGACTGACATCTACAGGACATTCTACCCAAATACCACTGAATATAAGTTCTTCTCATCAGCTCATGGGACATTCTCCAAGATTGACCATATCTTAGGACATAAAGCATGTCTTAAAAAATTTAAAAATATAGAAATAATACCATGCAGCTTCTCGGATCACAGTGGAATAAAAGTAACAATGAACCCTAACAGAAATCCTCATTTCTACTCAAAGTCATGGAAGCTAAATAACCTTCTCCTGAACAATCATTTTATAAATGAAGAAATCAAGTCAGAAATCAAAAGATTCTCTGAATTAAACGACAAAGGAGATACAACTTATCAAAATCTGTGGGACACAGCTAAAGCAGTCCTGAGAGGAAAATTTATTTCCATAAATGCCTATACCAAAAAGACAGAAAACTTACAAATAGACAATCTAATGAATAGACTCAAAGAGCTGGAGAAGAAAGAAGAGACCAAACCCAAACCCAGCAGAAGGAAATTATTAAGATTAAATCAGAACTAAATGAAAAGGACCATAAGGGAGCATAAGGGAGATTAAACCAAACCATAACGGAGATTAATAAAACCAAAAGTTGGTTCTTTGAAAAAATAAACAAAATTGACACACCTCTGGCTAAACTAACCAAGAGCAGAAAAGAAAAATCTCTTATAAACTCGATCAGGAACACGAAAGGAGTAATCACGACTGATGCCACAGAGATACATGATATCATCTGTGAATTCTACAAAAATCTTTATGCACACAAATTAGAAAACCTGGAGGAAATGGACAAATTCTTATAAACACACAGCCTTCCCAGGCTCAACCAGGAAGAAATAGAATTCCTGAATAGACCGATATCTAGATCTGAAATTGAAACAGCAATAAAAAACCTTCCCAAAAAGAAAAGCCCTGGACCAGATGGGTTCACACCTGAATTCTACCATACCTACAAAGAAGAACTGGTGCCCATCGTACATAAACTATTCTCCAATATAGAGAAGGATGGGATTCTCCCCAACACTTTTTACCAAGCCAACATAATCCTGATATCAAATCCAGGAAAGGATGCAACTAAAACAGAGAACTATAGACCAATTTCTCTTATGAATATAGATGCAAAAATTCTCAATAAAATTCTAACAAATCGAATCCAAGTGCTTATCAAAAAAATAATCCATCACGACCAAGTGGGCTTCATCCCAGAGATGCAGGGATGGTTTGACATATGGGAATGTAATTCATCACATAAATAGAAGCAAAAATAAAGATCAGATGATCCTCTCAATAGATGCAGAGAAAGCATTTGACAAAATTCAACACCCTTTTATGATAAGAACACTTAACAAAATAGGCATAGATGGGGCCTATATAAAAATGATACAAGCCATATACGACAAACCCTCAGCCAACATCATACTGAATGGGGAAAAACTGAAAGCATTCCCACTTCAAACTGGAACCAGACAAGGCTTACCACTGTCCCCATTACTTTTCTACATAGTATTGGAAGTCCTTGCAAGAGCTATCAGGCAAGAGAGCAGAATCAAGGGAGTTGAAATAGGGACAGAAGAGATCAAACTCTCACTCTTTGCTGATGATATGATGTTATATCTATAAAACCCCAAGGTTTCAACCAAGAGACTCCTGGAATTGATCAATGAATTCAGTAAAGTCTCAGGATACAAAATCAATACACACAAATCAGAGGAATTCATATATGCCAATAACAGTCAAATGGAAAACCAAATTAAGGACTCAATACCCTTCAAAATAGCAACAAAGAAAATAAAATATCTAGGTATATATCTAACTAAAGAGGTAAAGGACCTCTATAAGGAAAACTATGAAACACTGAGAAAAGAAATAGCAGAACTTGCAAATAGATGGAAAAATATACCATGCTCGTGGATCGGAAGAATCAACATTGTTAAAATGTCTATACTACCCAAAGTGATCTACAGATTCAATGCAATCCCTATTAAATTACCAGCATCATTCTTTACAGACATAGAGAAAATAATTATACACTTTGTATGGAATCAAAGAAGACCCCGTATAGCAAAAGCAATTTTAAGCAACAAAAACAAAATGGGAGGTATTAATTTGCCAGACCTCAAACTATACTACAAGGCCGTGGTTCTTAAAACAGCCTGGTATTGGCACAAGTGCAGGGACACAGACCAGTGGAACACAACAGAAAATCCAAATATAGAACCATCCTCATATAGTCACCTAATTTTTGACAAAGCGGGAAAGAATATACTCCGGGGACAAGAATCCCTATTCAACAAATGGTGCTGGGAGAATTGGTTAGCCACCTGTAGAAGACTGAAACAGGACCCACAGCTTTCACCTCTCACAAAAATCAAATCACGGTGGATAACAGACTTAAACCTTAGGCGTGATACAATCAGAATTCTAGAAGAAAATGTAGGAAAGACTCTTACAGACATTGGCCTAGGCAGAGAATTTATGAAGAAGACCCCCAAGGCAATCACAGCAGCAACAAAAATAAATGAATGGGACATGATTAAACTAAAAAGCTTCTGCACAGCCAAAGAAACAGTCCAGAGAATAAACAGATCACCTACAGAATGGGAAAAAATTTTTGCATACTACACATCAGATAAAGGACTGATAACAAGAATCTATTTAGAACTCAGGAAAATCAGCAAGAAAAAATCAAGCAACCCTATCAAAAAGTGGGCAAAGGACATGAATAGAAATTTTTCAAAAGAAGATATAAAAATGGCTAACAAACATATGAAAAAGTGTTCAACATCTCTAATCATCAGGGAAATGCAAATCAAAACCACAATGAGATATCACTTAACCCCAGTGAGAATGGCCTTTATCAAAAAAACCCAAAACAACACATGTTGGCGTGGGTGTGGAGAGACAGGAACACTAATACACTGCTGGTGGGACTGCAAACTAGTGCAACCCCTGTGGAAAGCATTATGGAGGTATCTTAAACAGATTCAAGTAGACCTGCCATTTGACCCAGCAATCCCATTACTGGGCATATACCCAAAGGAAAAAAGGTCATTCTATAACAAAGGCACGTGTACCCAAATGTTTATAGCAGCACAATTCACAATAGCAAAGATGTGGAAACAGCCCAAATGCCCATCAATACATGATTGGATTAGTAAGATGTGGTATATGTATACCATGGAATATTACTCAGCTGTAAGGAATGATGAAGATACGACATCTCTATGGTTCTCCTGGAGAGAGTTGGAACCCATTATATTAAGTGAAGTATCCCAAGAATGGAAAAACAAGCATCACATGTACTCACCAGAAAATTGGTTTCCCTGATCATCACCTAAATACAAATCTGGGAATGACACCAATTGGACATCAGACTGGGGTGGGGGGTGGGGGAGGGGATGGGGGTATGCCTGCACAACGAGTGCATTGCACACCGTTTGGGGAGTGGTGACACTTGAAGGTGCTGACTCGGGAAAGGGGGGGTGGGGAAAAAATATGAAACTATTGTTTTTAACTTGCACTGTTCACTTAATAATTTATGAATATTTCCCATATTATTTCATATCATTGTACAAGAAATAATGTATACATTATGAGGACATACTGTATCTAACAAGATATACTGTTAGACTCTTTGATTCTGTAAAACTAAATTGAAAAAATTATATATATATAATAAAAAAAAAAAAAAATAGCAACAAAGAAAATAAAATACCTGGGAATTTATTTAACTAAGGAGGTAAAGGACCTCTATAGGGAGAACTATGAAACACTGAGGAAGGAAATTGCAGAACATGTAAATAGGTGGAAAACCATACCATGCTCATGGATCGGTAGAATCAACATTGTTAAAATGTCTATACTGCCCAAAGTTATCTACAGATTCAATGCAATCCTTATTAAATTACCAACATCTTTTTTCACAGACATAGAAAAAATAATTTTACGCTTTGTATGGAACCAGGGAAGACCCCGTTTAGCAAAAGCAATCTTAAACAACAAAAACAAAATGGGAAGTATTAATTTGCCAGACTTCAAACTATACTACAAGGCTGTGGTTCTTAAAACAGCCTGATACTGGCACAAGTGCAGGGACACAGACCAGTGGAACAGAACAGAAAATCCCAATATAAAACCATCCTCATATAGCCATCTAATCTTTGACAAAGCAGACAAAAACATACTCTGGGGAAAAGATTCCTTATTTAATAAATGGTGCTGGGAAAACTGGATATCCACATGTAGAAGACTAAAACAGGACACACAACTCTCACCCCTCACAAAAATCAAATCACAGTGGTTAACAGACTTAAACCTAAGGTCAGAAACTATTAGAATTCTAGAAGAAAATGTAGGAAAGACTCTTACAGACATTGGCCTAGGCAAAGATTTTATGAAGAAGACCCCTAAAGCAATCACAGCAACAACAAAAATAAATAAATGGGACCTGATCAAATTAAAAAGCTTCTGCACAGCCAAAGAAACAGTCACGAGAGTAAATGGACAACCTACAGAATGGGAAAAAATTTTCGCATACTACACATCAGATAAAGGACTGATAACAAGAATCTATTTAGAACTCAGAAAAATCAGTAAGAAAAAATCAAACAACCCTATCAAAAAGTGGGCAAAGGACATAAATAGAAATTTTTCAAAAGAAGATATAAATATGGCTAACAAACATATGAAAAAGTGTTCAACATCTCTAATCATCAGGGAAATGCAAATCAAAACCACAATGAGATATCACTTAACTCCAGTAGGAATGGCCTTTATCAAAAAGTCCCAAAACTATACATGTTGGTGTGGGTGTGGCGAGATAGGTACATTCATACACTGCTGGTGGGACTGTAAACTAGTGCAGCCCCTGTGGAAAGCAATGTGGAGATACCTTAAACAGATTCAAGTAGACCTACCATTCGATCCAGCAATTCCATTATTGGACATCTACCCAGAAGAACAAAAGTCATTCTATAAAAAAGACACCTGCACCTGAATGATTATAGCAGCACAATTCACAATCACAAAGATGTGGAAACAACCCAAATGCCCATCAATTCATGAATGGATTAGCAAAATGTGGTATATGTATACCATGGAATATTACTCAGCTATTAGAAATAATGGCGATATGGCATCTCTTTGGTTCTCCTGGAGAGAGCTGGATCCCATTCTATTAAGTGAAGTATCCCAAGAATGGAAAAATAAGCACCACATGTACTCACCAGCAAATTGGTTTCCCTGAGTGCACATTTGGGAACAACACCAATTGGGTATCGGACAGAGGTTGGGGCCGGGTGGAAGGGATGGGTGTATACCTACTTGATGAATGTGATGTGCACTGCCTGGGGAATGGACACCCTTCAAGTTCTAACTGGGGGGGATGGGGTGGGGGAGAGGAGGGGTGCACACCTACATGATGAATGTGATGTGCACTGACTAGGGAATGGACAAAATTGAAGCTCAGAATCGGGGGAAAGGGGAGGCATGGGGAATGTATATAGCCTGATCTTTTGTACCCCCATAATGAGCTAACAAACAAACAAACAAACAAAAAAGAATCGTTTGATTCATCAGCTGGGAATACACCATGGTTCTTTAAAGACCTCTATGCGTGGGCCCAGGTAACTGGCTAGTTCCAAGAAGTATGCCACAGAGCTTTTGAAATAACCACTACGTTGAGAATTATT
Source organism: Eulemur rufifrons (assembly GCF_041146395.1). Taxonomy (NCBI): domain Eukaryota; kingdom Metazoa; phylum Chordata; class Mammalia; order Primates; family Lemuridae; genus Eulemur; species Eulemur rufifrons. The sequence goes on from NW_027182813.1 coordinate 170,695, forward strand.
TGCTAGTTTTTGCACCACCTTTCACCATAATTGTGATAAGGTTCGTCCGTGCCTCCTTCAACCCAAGATGGCTGGGGCGGACAAAAGTATGCTGAGGCCTAGTTCACTTGGTGTTGCCGATAGTTGGTACTGGAGCCTGGCAAGAAGCCATGCTATTAAGAGTCATTCCACCATCCTTTCTCCATCATTTTAAAAGGCAGAACACCTTTTTCCAGTTATCATAAGAATGAGTTGCTGGAGGGGACGTTTTTGAGTGGGGTCGGGTGGTGCGTTGAGGGGAAGGCTCTCTGTCTGTCTGGTGGTTTGTCTTTATTATGCCCAAAGAGGAGAGGTGGGCATGTGTGTGGCAGGTGAAAAGTACGGATCCTGTTTCAGTCTTAGACTGAAACAGGATCCGCACTTTTCAGCCAGTTCCTTTACGAATCCTTTGATTCATCAGCTGGGAATCCACCATGGCTGTCGAGACTCCTCTATGTGTGGGTCCAGGTAACTGGCTAGTTCCAAGATGTATGCCGCAGAGCTTTGGAAATAACCACTACATTGAGTATTATTTGCCAGTTTTTGCAGCAACTTTCACAATGATTGTGAAAAGGTTAGGCAGTGCATCCTGAAACCCAAGCTGGCTTCCACAGAAAAAACTACGGTTAGGCCAATCTCCCTTGGAGTTGCCCATAATTGGTACTGGTCCGTGGCAAGAAGCCATTCCTTTAAGTATCATTCCACCTTCCTTTCACAACTATTTTAAAAGGCAGAGCACCTATTGCCATTTAGCTTAAGGATGAGTCGCTGGAGGAAACGTTTTTGTGTGGGGTGGGAGAGGCAGAGCCAGGCCCTCTGTCAGTCCAGTGGTTTGTTTTTATTATCCCCGGAGAGGAGAAGTGGACATGTGTGTGGCAAGTGAAAAGTGTGGATCCTGTTTCAGTCTTAGACTGATACAGGATCGGCACTTTTCATCCTGTTCCTTTAAGAATCCTTTGCTTCATCAGCTGGGAATCCACCATAGTTCTCTACACCCCACTATGTGTGGACCCACTTAACAGGCTAGTTCAAAGAAGTATGCCACAGAGCATTTGAAATAACCACTACCATGGAAATTATTTGCCAGCTTTTCCAGCACTTTTACCATAATTTTGATAAGGTTCATTTGTGCTTCCTTAAACCCTAGATGGCTTCCATGGACAAACCTATACTGAGGGTTCTCTCGCTTGGTGTTGCCAATACTTGGTACGGGAGTCTGACAAGAATCCAGTCTTTTAATTATCATTGCCCCATCCTTTCTCCCTTATATTAAAAGGTGAGCAACTTTCGGCAGTTAGCATAAGGATGAGTCAACGGAGGGGACGTTTTTGGGTGGGATCGGGGTGGTTTGGGGGACAGTCCCTCTGTCAGTCTGGTTGTTTGTGTTTATTATGCCCAGACAGGGAAGTGGATATATTTGTGGCAGGTGAAATGTGCGGATCCTGTTTCAGTTAGACTGAAACAGTATCCGCACTTTTCAGCCGGTTCCATTAAAAATCCTTTGATTCATCAGCTGGGAATCCACCACGGTTCCTTAGAACCCTCCATGCATGGGCCCATGAACTGGCCTGTACCAAGATGTATGCTGCACAGCTTTTGAGATAAACACTACGTGTAGAATTATTTGCCAGTTTCTGCAGCACATATCACCATAATTGTGATAAGGATCGTCTGTGCCTCCTTAAACACAAGATGGCTGCCACGGAGAAAACTATGCTGAGGCCTAGGTCACTTGGATTTCACGACACTTGTTACTGGAGGCTGGAAGGAGGCCATTCTTTTAAGTATCATTCCACCATACTTTCCCCATTATTTTAAAATGCACGGAAACCTTTGCAAGTTAGCATAATAATTAGTAGCTGGAGGGGACATTTTTATTTGTGGGATCGGTGTGGGTGGGGGGCGCAGGCCCTCTGTCAGTTCGCAGGATTGTTTTTATTTTCCCCAGACCGGAGAAGTGGGCATGTGTGTGGCAGGTGAAAAGTTCGGACCCCCGTTTCTGTCTTAGACTGAAACAGAAACCGCACTTTTCACCCCGTTCCATTAAGAATCCCTTGCTTCATCAGCTGGGAATCCACCATGGGCCTCTAGACTGCTCTATGCGTGGGCCCAGTTAACTGGATAGTTCAAAGAATTATGCCGCAGAGCTTTTCAAGTAACCACTACCATGAGAATTACTTGACCGCTTTTGCAGCACCTTTCAGCATAATTGTGATAAGGTTCATCTGTGCCTCCTTAAACCCAAGATGGCTGCCAGGGACAAACGTGTGCTGAGGCCTAGGTGACTTGCTGTTGCGAATACTTGGTATGGGAGTCTGGCAATAAGCCAGTCTTTTAGGTATAATTCCACCATTCTATCTCCATTATTTTAAAAGGCAGAGGACGTATTGCCAGATAGCATAAGGATCAGTCGCTGGAGGGCACGATTTTGTGTGGGGTGGTGGGGGGCAGGGGCAGGCCATCTGTCAATCCGATGGGTTGTTTTTGTTATCCCTAGAGAGGAGAAGCGGGCATGTGTGTTGCAGGCAAAAAGTCCGAATCCTGTTTCAGTCAGGATCTGCACTTTTCAGCCTGTTCCTTTAAGAATCCTTAGATTCATCACCTTGGAATCCACCATGGTTCTCTAGACCGCTCTATGCGTGGGCCCAGGTAAGTGGCTTCTTCCAAGAAGTATGCCACAGAGCTTTTGAATTAAACAGTACGTTGAGAATTATTTGCCGGGTTTTCAGCACATTTCACCATAATTATGATAAAGTTTGTATATGCCTCCTTAAACCCAACATGGCTGCCACGGGCATAACTATGCTGAGGCGTAGCTGACTTGGTGTTGCCTATTTTTGTTAGTGGAGACTGACAAGAAGCCATTCTTCTAAGTATCATCCCACCACCATTTTTCCATTGTTTTAAAATGCAGGGAAATTTTGCAAGTTAGCATTATAATTAGTAGCTGGAGGGTACGGTTTTTTTTTTTGTGTGTGTGGTCGATGTGGATGGGGGGGTCAGGCCCTCTGTCAGTTCGCTGGTTAGTTTTTATTATCCCCAGAGAGGAGAAGTGGGCATGTGTTTGGCAGGTGAAAAGGGCGGATTCTGTTTCAGAGAATTAACGATGATCCCCATGGTCATCCCGTTCCTTTAATAATCCTTTACTTCATCAGCTGGAAATCCACCATGGTTCTATATACTCCTCTTTGCGTGGGAACAGGTAACTGGCTTGTTCCAAGAAGTATGCCTGAGAGCTTTTCAATTAACCAGTACGTTGAAAATTATTTGCAGGTGTTCAGCGTTTCACCATAATTGTGATAATGTGTGTTTGTGCCTCCTGAAACAAAAGAAGGCTGCGACGGACATAACTATGCTGAGGCGTAGCTGACTTGGTGTTGCCTATTTTTGTTAGTGGAGACTGACAAGAATCCATTCTTGTAAGTATCATCTCACCATCATTTTTCCATTGTTTAAAAATGCAGGAAAATTTTGCAAGTTAGCATTATAATTAGTAGCTGGAGGCTACGGTGTTTTTTTTTTTTTTTTTTTCCTGTGGGGTCGGTGTGGATGTGTTGGTCAGGCCCTCTGTCAGTTCCCCGGTTGGTTTTTATTATCCCCAGAGAAGAGAAGTGGGTATTAGTATGGCAGGTGAAAACTGCGGATCTGTTTCAGAGAAATAAACAGGATCCGCATGGTAATCCCGTTCCTTTAAGAATCCTTGCTTCATGAGCTGGGAATCCACCATGGTTCTATATACTTGTCTATGCGTGGGCACGGGAAACTGGCTAGTTCCAAGAAGTATGCCTCAGAACTTTTCAATTAACCAGTATGTTGACAATCCTTTGCAGGTTTTCAGCGTTTCACCATAATTGTGATAACGTGTGTATGTGCCTACTGAAACCAAATATGGCTGCTACGGACATAACTATGCTGAGGCGTAGCTGACTTGGTGTTGCCTATTTTTGTCAGTGGAGACTGACAAGAAGCCATTCTTCTAAGTATCATCCCACCATCATTTCTCCATTGTTTAAAAATGCAGGGAAATTTTGCAAATTGGCATTATAATTAGTAGCTGGAGGGTACTTTTTTGTTTTGTGGGGTCGGTCAGGATGGGTGTTCAGGCCCTCTGTCAGATCGCTGGTTTGTTTTTATTATCCCCAGAGAAGAGTAGTGGGCATGTGTTTGGCAGGTGAAAAGTGCAGATTCTGTTTCAGAGAATTAAACAGGATCCACATGGTCATCTCATTCCTTTAAGAATTCTTTGCTTCATCAGCTGGGATTCCACCATGTTTCTATATACTCCTCTATGCGTGGGCACAGGTACCTGGCTTGTTCCAAGAATTATGCTGGAGAGTTTTCAAATTAACCAGTACGTTGAAAATTATTTGCAGGTTTTCAGCGTTTCACCATAATTTTGATAAGGTTTGTATGTCCCTCCTGAAACCCAAGAAGGCTGCGACGGACATAACTATGCTGAGGAGTACCTGACTTGGTGTTGCCTATTTTTGTTAGTGGAGACTGACAAGAATCCATTCTTGTAAGTATCATCTCACCATCATTTTTCCATTGTTTAAAAATGCAGGAAAATTTTGCAAGTTAGCATTATAATTAGTAGCTGGAGGCTACGGTGTTTTTTTTTTTTTTTTTTTCCTGTGGGGTGGGTGTGAATGTGTTGGTCAGGCCCTCTGTCAGTTCCCCGGTTGGTTTTTATTATCTCCAGAGAGGAGAAGTGGGTATTAGTATGGCAGGTGAAAACTGCGGATCTGTTTCAGAGAATTAAACAGGATCCGCATGGTAATCCCGTTCCTTTAAGAATCCTTTGCTTCATGAGCTGGGAATCCACCATGGTTCTATATACTTGTCTATGCGTGGGCACAGGAAACTGGCTAGTTCCAAGAAGTATGCCTCAGAGCTTTTCAATTAAACAGTATGTTGACAATCCTTTGCAGGTTTTCAGCGTTTCACCATAATTGGGATAACGTGTGTATGTGCCTACTGAAACCAAATATGGCTGCTACGGACATAACTATGCTGAGGCGTAGCTGACTTGGTGTTGCCTATTTTTGTCAGTGGAGACTGACAAGAAGCCATTCTTCTAAGTATCATCCCACCATCATTTCTCCATTGTTTAAAAATGCAGGGAAATTTTGCAAATTGGCATTATAATTAGTAGCTGGAGGGTACTTTTTTGTTTTGTGGGGTCGGTCAGGATGGGTGTTCAGGCCCTCTGTCAGATCGCTGGTTTGTTTTTATTATCCCCAGAGAAGAGTAGTGGGCATGTGTTTGGCAGGTGAAAAGTGCGGATTCTGTTTCAGAGAATTAAACAGGATCCGCATGGTCATCTCATTCTTTTAAGAATCCTTTGCTTCATCAGCTGGGATTCCACCATGTTTCTATATACTCCTCTATGCGTGGGCACAGGTACCTGGCTTGTTCCAAGAATTATGCTGGAGAGTTTTCAAATTAACCAGTACGTTGAAAATTATTTGCAGGTTTTCAGCGTTTCACCATAATATTGATAACGTTTGTATGTCCCTCCTGAAACCCAAGAAGGCTGCGACGGACATAACTATGCTGAGGAGTAGCTGACTTGGTGTTGCCTATTTTTGTTAGTGGAGACTGACAAGAAGCCATTCTTCTAAGTACGATCCCACCACCATTTTTCCATTGTTTTAAAATGCAGGGAAATTTTGCAAGTTAGCATTATAATTAGTAGCTGGAGGGTACGGTTTTTTTTTTGTGTGTGTGGTCGATGTGGATGGGGGGGGGTCAGGCCCTCTGTCAGTTCGCTGGTTAGTTTTTATTATCCCCAGAGAGGAGAAGTGGGCATGTGTTTGGCAGGTGAAAAGGGCGGATTCTGTTTCAGAGAATTAACGATGATCCCCATGGTCATCCCGTTCCTTTAATAATATTTTGCTTCATCAGCTGGAAATCCACCATGGTTCTATATACTCCTCTTTGCGTGGGAACAGGTAACTGGCTTGTTCCAAGAAGTATGCCTGAGAGCTTTTCAATTAACCAGTACGTTGAAAATTATTTGCAGGTGTTCAGCGTTTCACCATAATTGTGATAACGTGTGTTTGTGCCTCCTGAAACCCAAGAAGAGTGCGACGGACATAACTATGCTGAGGAGTACCTGACTTGGTGTTGCCTATTTTTGTTAGTGGAGACTGACAAGAAGCCATTCTTCTAAGTATCATCCCACCACCATTTTTCCATTGTTTTAAAATGCAGGGAAATTTTGCAAGTTAGCATTATAATTAGTAGCTGGAGGGTACGGTTTTTTTTTGTGTGTGGTCGATGTGGATGGGGGGGGTCAGGCCCTCTGTCAGTTCGCTGGTTAGTTTTTATTATCCCCAGAGAGGAGAAGTGGGCATGTGTTTGGCAGGTGAAAAGGGCGGATTCTGTTTCAGAGAACTAACGATGATCCCCATGGTCATCCCGTTCCTTTAATAATCCTTTACTTCATCAGCTGGAAATCCACCATGGTTCTATATACTCCTCTTTGGGTGGGAACCGGTAACTGGCTTGTTCCAAGAAGTATGCCGCAGAGCTTTTCAATTAACCACTACGTTGAAAATTATTTGCAGGTGTTCAGCGTTTCACCATAATTGTGAGAACCTTTATTTGTGTTTCCTGAAACCCAAGAAGGCTGCGACGGACATAACTATGCTGAGGAGTAGCTGACTTGGTGTTGCCTATTTTTGTTAGTGGAGACTGACAAGAAGCCATTCTTCTAAGTATTATCCCACCACGATTTTTCCATTGTTTTAAAATGCAGGGAAATTTTGCAAGTTAGCATTATAATTAGTAGCTGGAGGCTACGGTGTTTTTTTTGTTTTTTTTTTTTTCCTGTGGGGTCGGTGTGGATGTGTTGGTCAGGCCCTCTGTCAGTTCCCCGGTTGGTTTTCATTATCCCCAGAGTGGAGAAGTGGGTATTAGTATGGCAGGTGAAAACTGCGGTTCTGTTTCAGGGAATTAAACAGGATCCGCATGGTAATCCCGTTCCTTTAAGAATCCTTTGCTTCATGAGCTGGGAATCCACCATGGTTCTATATACTTGTCTATGCGTGGGCACAGGAAACTGGCTAGTTCCAAGAAGTATGCCTCAGAGCTTTTCAATTAACCAGTATGTTGACAATCCTTTGCAGGTTTTCAGCGTTTCACCATAATTGTGATAACGTGTGTATGTGCCTACTGAAACCAAAGATGGGTGCTACGGACATAACTATGCTGAGGCGTAGCTGACTTGGTGTTGCCTATTGTTGTCAGTGGAGACTGACAAGAAGCCATTCTTCTAAGTATCATCCCACCATCATTTCTCCATTGTTTAAAAATGCAGGGAAATTTTGCAAATTGGCATTATGATTAGTAGCTGGAGGGTACTTTTTTGTTTTGTGGGGTCGGTCAGGATGGGTGTTCAGGCCCTCTGTCAGATCGCTGGTTTGTTTTTATTATCCCCAGAGAAGAGTAGTGGGCATGTGTTTGGCAGGTGAAAAGTGCGGATTCTGTTTCAGAGAATTAAACAGGATCCGCATGGTCATCTCATTCCTTTCAGAATCCTTTGCTTCATCAGCTGGGATTCCACCATGTTTCTATATACTCCTCTATGCGTGGGCACAGGTACCTGGCTTGTTCCAAGAATTATGCTGGAGAGTTTTCAAATTAACCAGTACGTTGAAAATTATTTGCAGGTTTTCAGCGTTTCACCATAATTTTGATAACGTTTGTATGTCCCTCCTGAAACCCAAGAAGGCTGCGACGGACATAATTATGCTGAGGAGTAGCTGACTTGGTGTTGCCTATTTTTGTTAGTGGAGACAGACAAGAAGCCATTCTTCTAAGTATGATCCCACCACCATTTTTCCATCGTTTTAAAATGCAGGGAAATTTTGCAAGTTAGCATTACAATTAGTCGCTGGAAGGTACGGTTTTTTTTTTGTGTGTGTGGTCGATGTGGATGGGGGGGGCAGGCCCTCTTTCAGTTCGCTGGTTAGTTTTTATTATCCCCAGAGAGGAGAAGTGGGCATGTGTTTGGCAGGTGAAAAGGGCGGATTCTGTTCCAGAGAATTAACGATGATCCCCATGGTCATCCCGTTCCTTTAATAATCCTTTACTTCATCAGCTGGAAATCTACCATGGTTCTATATACTCCTCTTTGAGTGGGAACAGGTAACTGGCTTGTTCCAAGAAGTATGCCGCAGAGCATTTCAATTAACCAGTACGTTGAAAATTATTTGCAGGTGTTCAGCGTTTCACCATAATTGTGATAACGTGTGTTTGTGCCTCCTGAAACCCAAGAAGGCTGCGACGGACATAACTATGCTGAGGAGTAGCTGACTTGGTGTTGCCTATTTTTGTTAGTGGAGACTGACAAGAAGCCATTCTTCTAAGTATCATCCCACCACCATTTTTACATTGTTTTAAAATGCAGGGAAATTTTGCAACTTAGCATTATAATTAGTAGCTGGAGGGTACGGTTTTTTTGTGTGTGTGGTCGATGTGGATACGGGGGTCAGGCCCTCTGTCAGTTCGCTGGTTAGTTTTTATTATCCCCAGAGAGGAGAAGTGGGCATGTGTTTGGCAGGTGAAAAGGGCGGATTCTGTTTCAGAGAATTAACGATGATCCGCATGGTCATCCCGTTCCTTTAATAATCCTTTACTTCATCAGCTGGAAATCCACCATGGTTCTTTATACTCCTGTTTGCGTGGGAACAGGTAACTGGCTTCTTCCCAGAAGTATGCCGCAGAGCTTTTCAATTAACCACTACGTTGAAAATTATTTGAAGGTGTTCAGCGTTTCACCATAATTGTGATAACGTCTGTTTGTGCCTCCTGAAACCCAAGAAGGCTGCGACGGACATAACTATGCTGAGGAGTAGCTGACTTGGTGTTGCCTATTTTTGTTAGTGGAGACTGACAAGAAGCCATTCTTCTAAGTATCATCCCACCACCATTTTTCCATTGTTTTAAAATGCGGGGACATTTTGCAAGTTAGCATTATAATTAGTAGCTGGAGGGTACGGTTTTTTTTTTGTGCGTGGTCCATGTGGATGGGGGGTGCGGTCAGGCCCTCTCTCAGTTCGCTGGTTAGTTTTTATTATCCCCAGAGAGGAGAAGTGGGCATGTGTTTGGCAGGTGAAAAGGGTGGATTCTGTTTCAGAGAATTAACGATGATCCCCATGGTCATCCCGTTCCTTTAATAATCCTTTACTTCATCAGCTGGAAATCCACCATGGTTCTCTATACTCCTCTTTGCGTGGGAACAGGTAACTGCCTTGTTCCAAGAAGTATGCCGCAGAGCTTTTCAATTAACCACTACGTTGAAAATTATTTGCAGGTGTTCAGCGTTTCACCATAATTGTGAGAACCTTTGTTTGTGCCTCCTGAAACCCAAGAAGGCTGCGACGGACATAATTATGCTGAGGAGTAGCTGACTTGGTGTTGCCTATTTTTGTTAGTGGAGACTGACAAGAAGCCATTCTTCTAAGTATCATCCCACCACCATTTTTCTATTGTTTTAAAATGCAGGGAAATTTTGCAAGTTAGCATTATAATTAGTAGCTGGAGGCTACGGTGTTGTTTTTTTTTTTTTCCTGTGGGGTCGGTGTGGATGTGTTGGTCAGGCCTTCTGTCAGTTCCCCGGTTGGTTTTTATTATCCCCAGAGAGGAGAAGTGGGTATTAGTATGGCAGGTGAAAACTGCGGATCTGTTTCAGAGAATTAAACAGGATCCGGATGGTAATCCCATTCCTTTAAGAATCCTTTGCTTCATGAGCTGGGAATCCACCATGGTTCTATATACTTGTCTATGCGTGGGCACAGGAAACTGGCTAGTTCCAAGAAGTATGCCTCAGAGCTTTTCATTTAACGAGTATGTTGACAATCCTTTGCAGGTTTTCAGCGTTTCACCATAATTCTGATAACGTGTGTATGTGCCTACTGAAACCAAATATGGCTGCTATGGACATAACTATGCTGAGGCGTAGCTGACTTGGTGTTGCCTATTTTTGTCAGTGGAGACTGACAAGAAGCCATTCTTCTAAGTATCATCTCACCATCATTTTTCCATTGTTTAAAAATGCAGGAGAATTTTGTAAGTTAGCATTATAATTAGTAACTGGAGGCTACGGTGTTTTTTTTTTTTTTTTTTTTCCTGTGGGGTCGGGGTGGATGTGTTGGTCAGGCCCTCTGTCAGTTCCCCGGTTGGTTTTTATTATCCCCAGAGAGGAGAAGTGGGTATTAGTATGGCAGGTGAAAACTGCGGATCTGTTTCAGAGAATTAAACAGGATCCGCATGGTAATCCCGTTCCTTTAAGAATCCTTTGCTTCATGAGCTGGGAATCCACCATGGTTCTATATACTTGTCTATGCGTGGGCACAGGAAACTGGCTAGTTCAAAGAAGTATTCCTCAGAGCTTTTCAATTAACAAGTATGTTGACAATCCTTTGCAGGTTTTCAGCGTTTCACCATAATTGTGATAACGTGTGTATGTGCCTACTGAAACCAAATATGGCTGCTACGGACATAACTATGCTGAGGCGTAGCTGACTTGGTGTTGCCTATTTTTGTCAGTGGAGACAGACAAGAAGCCATTCTTCTAAGTATCATCCCACCATCATTTCTCCATTGTTTAAAAAGGCAGGGAAATTTTGCAAGTTAGCATTATAATTAGTAGCTGGAGGGTACGGTTTTTTTTTGTGTGTGTGGTCGATGTGGATGGGGGGGGTCAGGCCCTCTGTCAATTCACTGGTTAGTTTATATTATCCCCAGAGAGGAGAAGTTGGCATGTGTTTGGGAGGTGAAAAGGGCGGATTCTGTTTCAGAGAATTAACGATGATTCCCATGGTCATCCCGTTCCTTTAATAATCCTTTACTTCATCAGCTGGAAATCCACCATGGTTCTCTATACTCCTCTTTGCGTGGGAACAGGTAACTGGCTTGTTCCAAGAAGTATGCCGCAGAGCTTTTCAATTAACCACTACGTTGAAAATTATTTGCAGGTGTTCAGCGTTTCACCATAATTGTGATAACGTGTGTTTGTGCCTCCTGAAACCCAAGAAGGCTGCGACGGACATAGCTATGCTGAGGCGTAGCTGACTTGGTGTTGCCTATTTTTGTTAGTGGAGACTGACAAGAAGCCATTCTTCTAAGTATCATTCCACCACCATTTTTCCATTGTTTTAAAATGCAGGGAAATTTTGCAAGTTAGCATTATAATTAGTAGCTGGAGGGTACGGTTTTTTTTTTTGTGTGTGTGGTAGATGTGGATGGGGGGGTCAGGCCCTCTGTCAGTTCGCTGGTTAGTTTTTATTATCCCCAGAGAGGGAAGTGGGCATGTGTTTGGCAGGTGAAAAGGGCGGATTCTGTTTCAGAGAATTAACGATGATCCCCATGGTCATCCCGTTCCTTTAATAATCCTTTACTTCATCAGCTGGAAATCCACCATGGTTCTATATACTCCTCTTTGCGTGGGAACAGGTAACTGGCTTGTTCCAAGAAGTATGCCGCAGAGCTTTTCAATTAACCAGTACGGTGAAAATTATTTGCAGGTGTTCAGCATTTCACCATAATTGTGATAACGTTTGTTTGTGCCTCCTGAAACCCAAGAAGGCTGCGACGGACATAACTATGCTGAGGCATAGCTGACTTGGTTTTGCCTATTTTTGTTAGTGGAGACTGACAAGAATCCATTATTCTAAGTATCATCTCACCATCATTTCTCCATTTTTTAAAAATGCAGGGAAATTTTGCAAATTGGCATTATGATTAGTAGCTGGAGGGTACTTTTTTGTTTTGTGGGGTCGGTCAGGATGGGTGTTCAGGCCCTCTGTCAGATCGCTGGTTTGTTTTTATTATCCCCAGAGAAGAGTAGTGGGCATGTGTTTGGCAGGTGAAAAGTGCGGATTCTGTTTCAGAGAATTAAACAGGATCCGCATGGTCATCTCATTCCTTTCAGAATCCTTTGCTTCATCAGCTGGGATTCCACCATGTTTCTATATACTCCTCTATGCGTGGGCACAGGTACCTGGCTTGTTCCAAGAATTATGCTGGAGAGTTTTCAAATTAACCAGTACGTTGAAAATTATTTGCAGGTTTTCAGCGTTTCACCATAATTTTGATAACGTTTGTATGTCCCTCCTGAAACCCAAGAAGGCTGCGACGGACATAATTATGCTGAGGAGTAGCTGACTTGGTGTTGCCTATTTTTGTTAGTGGAGACAGACAAGAAGCCATTCTTCTAAGTATGATCCCACCACCATTTTTCCATCGTTTTAAAATGCAGGGAAATTTTGCAAGTTAGCATTATAATTAGTCGCTGGAAGGTACGGTTTTTTTTTTGTGTGTGTGGTCGATGTGGATGGGGGGGCAGGCCCTCTTTCAGTTCGCTGGTTAGTTTTTATTATCCCCAGAGAGGAGAAGTGGGCATGTGTTTGGCAGGTGAAAAGGGCGGATTCTGTTCCAGAGAATTAACGATGATCCCCATGGTCATCCCGTTCCTTTAATAATCCTTTACTTCATCAGCTGGAAATCCACCATGGTTCTATATACTCCTCTTTGAGTGGGAACAGGTAACTGGCTTGTTCCAAGAAGTATGCCGCAGAGCATTTCAATTAACCAGTACGTTGAAAATTATTTGCAGGTGTTCAGCGTTTCACCATAATTGTGATAACGTGTGTTTGTGCCTCCTGAAACCCAAGAAGGCTGCGACGGACATAACTATGCTGAGGAGTAGCTGACTTGGTGTTGCCTATTTTTGTTAGTGGAGACTGACAAGAAGCCATTCTTCTAAGTATCATCCCACCACCATTTTTCCATTGTTTTAAAATGCAGGGAAATTTTGCAACTTAGCATTATAATTAGTAGCTGGAGGGTACGGTTTTTTTGTGTGTGTGGTCGATGTGGATACGGGTGTCAGGCCCTCTGTCAGTTCGCTGGTTAGTTTTTATTATCCCCAGAGAGGAGAAGTGGGCATGTGTTTGGCAGGTGAAAAGGGCGGATTCTGTTTCAGAGAATTAACGATGATCCGCATGGTCATCCCGTTCCTTTAATAATCCTTTACTTCATCAGCTGGAAATCCACCATGGTTCTTTATACTCCTGTTTGCGTGGGAACAGGTAACTGGCTTCTTCCCAGAAGTATGCCGCAGAGCTTTTCAATTAACCACTACGTTGAAAATTATTTGAAGGTGTTCAGCGTTTCACCATAATTGTGATAACGTCTGTTTGTGCCTCCTGAAACCCAAGAAGGCTGCGACGGACATAACTATGCTGAGGAGTAGCTGACTTGGTGTTGCCTATTTTTGTTAGTGGAGACTGACAAGAAGCCATTCTTCTAAGTATCATCCCACCACCATTTTTCCATTGTTTTAAAATGCGGGGACATTTTGCAAGTTAGCATTATAATTAGTAGCTGGAGGGTACGGTTTTTTTTTTGTGCGTGGTCCATGTGGATGGGGGGTGCGGTCAGGCCCTCTCTCAGTTCGCTGGTTAGTTTTTATTATCCCCAGAGAGGAGAAGTGGGCATGTGTTTGGCAGGTGAAAAGGGTGGATTCTGTTTCAGAGAATTAACGATGATCCCCATGGTCATCCCGTTCCTTTAATAATCCTTTACTTCATCAGCTGGAAATCCACCATGGTTCTCTATACTCCTCTTTGCGTGGGAACAGGTAACTGCCTTGTTCCAAGAAGTATGCCGCAGAGCTTTTCAATTAACCACTACGTTGAAAATTATTTGCAGGTGTTCAGCGTTTCACCATAATTGTGAGAACCTTTGTTTGTGACTCCTGAAACCCAAGAAGGCTGCGACGGACATAATTATGCTGAGGAGTAGCTGACTTGGTGTTGCCTATTTTTGTTAGTGGAGACTGACAAGAAGCCATTCTTCTAAGTATCATCCCACCACCATTTTTCTATTGTTTTAAAATGCAGGGAAATTTTGCAAGTTAGCATTATAATTAGTAGCTGGAGGCTACGGTGTTGTTTTTTTTTTTTTCCTGTGGGGTCGGTGTGGATGTGTTGGTCAGGCCCTCTGTCAGTTCCCCGGTTGGTTTTTATTATCCCCAGAGAGGAGAAGTGGGTATTAGTATGGCAGGTGAAAACTGCGGATCTGTTTCAGAGAATTAAACAGGATCCGGATGGTAATCCCATTCCTTTAAGAATCCTTTGCTTCATGAGCTGGGAATCCACCATGGTTCTATATACTTGTCTATGCGTGGGCACAGGAAACTGGCTAGTTCCAAGAAGTATGCCTCAGAGCTTTTCATTTAACGAGTATGTTGACAATCCTTTGCAGGTTTTCAGCGTTTCACCATAATTCTGATAACGTGTGTATGTGCCTACTGAAACCAAATATGGCTGCTATGGACATAACTATGCTGAGGCGTAGCTGACTTGGTGTTGCCTATTTTTGTCAGTGGAGACTGACAAGAAGCCATTCTTCTAAGTATCATCTCACCATCATTTTTCCATTGTTTAAAAATGCAGGAGAATTTTGTAAGTTAGCATTATAATTAGTAACTGGAGGCTACGGTGTTTTTTTTTTTTTTTTTTTCCTGTGGGGTCGGGGTGGATGTGTTGGTCAGGCCCTCTGTCAGTTCCCCGGTTGGTTTTTATTATCCCCAGAGAGGAGAAGTGGGTATTAGTATGGCAGGTGAAAACTGCGGATCTGTTTCAGAGAATTAAACAGGATCCGCATGGTAATCCCGTTCCTTTAAGAATCCTTTGCTTCATGAGCTGGGAATCCACCATGGTTCTATATACTTGTCTATGCGTGGGCACAGGAAACTGGCTAGTTCAAAGAAGTATTCCTCAGAGCTTTTCAATTAACAAGTATGTTGACAATCCTTTGCAGGTTTTCAGCGTTTCACCATAATTGTGATAACGTGTGTATGTGCCTACTGAAACCAAATATGGCTGCTACGGACATAACTATGCTGAGGCGTAGCTGACTTGGTGTTGCCTATTTTTGTCAGTGGAGACAGACAAGAAGCCATTCTTCTAAGTATCATCCCACCATCATTTCTCCATTGTTTAAAAAGGCAGGGAAATTTTGCAAGTTAGCATTATAATTAGTAGCTGGAGGGTACGGTTTTTTTTTGTGTGTGTGGTCGATGTGGATGGGGGGGGTCAGGCCCTCTGTCAATTCGCTGGTTAGTTTATATTATCCCCAGAGAGGAGAAGTTGGCATGTGTTTGGGAGGTGAAAAGGGCGGATTCTGTTTCAGAGAATTAACGATGATTCCCATGGTCATCCCGTTCCTTTAATAATCCTTTACTTCATCAGCTGGAAATCCACCATGGTTCTCTATACTCCTCTTTGCGTGGGAACAGGTAACTGGCTTGTTCCAAGAAGTATGCCGCAGAGCTTTTCAATTAACCACTACGTTGAAAATTATTTGCAGGTGTTCAGCGTTTCACCATAATTGTGATAACGTGTGTTTGTGCCTCCTGAAACCCAAGAAGGCTGCGACGGACATAGCTATGCTGAGGCGTAGCTGACTTGGTGTTGCCTATTTTTGTTAGTGGAGACTGACAAGAAGCCATTCTTCTAAGTATCATTCCACCACCATTTTTCCATTGTTTTAAAATGCAGGGAAATTTTGCAAGTTAGCATTATAATTAGTAGCTGGAGGGTACGGTTTTTTTTTTTGTGTGTGTGGTAGATGTGGATGGGGGGGTCAGGCCCTCTGTCAGTTCGCTGGTTAGTTTTTATTATCCCCAGAGAGGAGAAGTGGGCATGTGTTTGGCAGGTGAAAAGGGCGGATTCTGTTTCAGAGAATTAACGATGATCCCCATGGTCATCCCGTTCCTTTAATAATCCTTTACTTCATCAGCTGGAAATCCACCATGGTTCTATATACTCCTCTTTGCGTGGGAACAGGTAACTGGCTTGTTCCAAGAAGTATGCCGCAGAGCTTTTCAATTAACCAGTACGGTGAAAATTATTTGCAGGTGTTCAGCATTTCACCATAATTGTGATAACGTTTGTTTGTGCCTCCTGAAACCCAAGAAGGCTGCGACGGACATAACTATGCTGAGGCATAGCTGACTTGGTTTTGCCTATTTTTGTTAGTGGAGACTGACAAGAATCCTTTATTCTAAGTATCATCTCACCATCATTTCTCCATTTTTTAAAAATGCAGGAAAGTTTTGCAAGTTAGCATTATAATTAGTAGCTGGAGGCTACGGTGTTTTTTTTTTTTTTTTTTCCTGTGAGGTCGGTGTGGATGCGATGGTCAGGCCCTCTGTCAGTTGGCTGGTTTGTTTTTATTATCCCCAGAGAGGTGAAGTGGGTATGTGTTTGGCAGGTGAAAAGGGCGGATTCTGTTTCAGAGAATTAACGATGATCCCCATGGTCATCCCTTTCCTTTAATAATCCTTTACTTCATCAGCTGCAAATCCACCATTGTTCTCTATACTCCTCTTTGCGTGGGAACAGGTAACTGGGTTGTTCCAAGAATTATGCCGCAGAGCTTTTCAATTAACCACTACGTTGAAAATTATTTGCAGGTGTTCAGCGTTTAACCATAATTGTGAGAACTTTTGTTTGTGCCTCCTGAAACCCAAGAAGGCTGCGACGGACATAACTATGCTGAGGAGTAGCTGACTTGGTGTTGCCTATTTTTGTTAGTGGAGACAGACAAGAAGCCATTCTTCTAAGTATGATCCCACCACGATTTTTCCATTGTTTTAAAATGCAGGGAAATTTTGCAAGTTAGCATTATAATTAGTAGCTGGAGGGTACGGTTTTTTTTTTTTGTGTGTGGTCGATGTGGATGGGGGGGTCAGGCCCTCTGTCAGTTCGCTGGTTAGTTTTTATTATCCCCAGAGAGGAGAAGTGGGCATGTGTTTGGCAGGTGAAAAGGGCCGATTCTGTTTCAGAGAATTAACGATGATCCCCATGGTCATCCCGTTCCTTTAATAATCCTTTACTTCATCAGCTGGAAATCCACCATGGTTCTATATACTCCTGTTTGTGTGGGAACAGGTAACTGGCTTGTTCCAAGAAGTATGAAGCAGAGCTTTTCAATTAACCACTACGTTGAAAATTATTTGCAGGTGTTCAGCGTTTGACCATAATTGTGAGAACCTTTGTTTGTGCCTCCGGAAACCCTAGAAGGATGCGACGGACATAACTATGCTGAGGAGTAGCTGACTTGTTGTTGCCTATTTTTGTTAGTGGATACTGACAAGAAGCCATTCTTCTAAGTATCACCCCGCCACCATTTTTCCATTGTTTTAAAATGCAGGGAAATTTTGCAAGTTAGCATTATAATTAGTAGCTTGAGGGTAGGTTTTTTTTTTTTTTGTGGTCGATGTGGATCGGGGGGGGTCAGGCCCTCTGTCAGTTCGCTGGTTAGTTTTTATTATCCCCAGAGAGGAGAAGTGGGCATGTGTTTGGCAGGTGAAAAGGGCGGATTCTGTTTCAGAGAATAAACGATGATCCCCATGGTCATCCCGTTCCTTTAATAATCCTTTACTTCATCAGCTGGAAATCCACCATGGTTCTCTATACTCCTCTTTGCGTGGGAACAGGTAACTGCCTTGTTCCAAGAAGTATGCCGCAGAGCTTTTCAATTAACCACTACGTTGAAAATTATTTGCAGGTGTTCAGCGTTTCACCATAATTGTGAGAACCTTTGTTTGTGCCTCCTGAAACCCAAGAAGGCTGCGACGGACATAAATATGCTGAGGAGTAGCTGACTTGGTGTTGCCTATTTCTGTTAGTGGAGACTGACAAGAAGCCATTCTTCTAAGTATCATCCCACCACCATTTTTCCATTGTTTTAAAATGCAGGGAAATTTTGCAAGTTAGCATTATAATTAGTAGCTTGAGGGTACGGTTTTTTTTTTGTGTGTGGTCGATGTGGATGGGGGGGGGGGTCAGGCCCTCTGTCAGTTCTCTGGTTAGTTTTTATTATCCCCAGAGAGGAGAAGTGGGCATGTGTTTGGCAGGTGAAAAGGGCGGATTCTGTTTCAGAGAATTAACGATGATCCCCATGGTCATCCCGTTCCTTTAATAATCCTTTACTTCATCAGCTGGAAATCCACCATGGTTCTCTATACTCGTCTTTGCGTGGGAACAGGTAACTGCCTTGTTCCAAGAAGTATGTTCCAGAGCTTTGCAATTAACCACTACGTTCAAAATTATTTGCAGGTGTTCAGCGTTTCACCATAATTGTGAGAACCTTTGTTTCTGCCTCCTGAAACCCAAGAAGGCTGCGACGGACATAACTATGCTGAGGAGTAGCTGACTTGGTGTTGCCTATTTTTGCGAGTGGAGACTGACAAGAAGCCATTCTTCTAAGTATCATCCCACCCCCATTTTTCCATTGTTTAAAAATGCAGGATAATTTTGCAAGTTAGCATTATAATTAGTAGCTGGAGGCTACGGTGTTGTTTTTTTTTTTTTCCTGTGGGGTCGGTGTGGATGTGTTGGTCAGGCCCTCTGTCAGTTCCCCGGTTGGTTTTTATTATCCCCAGAGAGGAGAAGTGGGTATTAGTATGGCAGGTGAAAACTGCGGATCTGTTTCAGAGAATTAAACAGGATCCGCATGGTAATCCCATTCCTTTAAGAATCCTTTGCTTCATGAGCTGGGAATCCACCATGGTTCTATATACTTGTCTATGCGTGGGCACAGGAAACTGGCTAGTTCCCAGAAGTATGCCTCAGAGCTTTTCAATTAACCAGTATGTTGAGAATCCTTTGCAGGTTTTCAGCGTTTCACCATAATTGTGATAACGTGTGTATGTGCCTACTGAAACCAAATATGGCTGCTACGGACATAACTATGCTGAGGCGTAGCTGACTTGGTGTTGCCTATTTTTGTCAGTGGAGACTGACAAGAAGCCATTCTTCTAAGTATCATACCACCATCATTTCTCCATTGTTTAAAAATGCAGGGAAATTTTGCAAATTGGCATTATAATTAGTAGCTGGAGGGTACTTTTTTGTTTTGTGGGGTCGGTCAGGATGGGTGTTCAGGCCCTCTGTCGGATCGCTGGTTTGTTTTTATTATCCCCAGAGAAGAGTAGTGGGCATGTGTTTGGCAGGTGAAGAGTGCGGATTCTGTTTCAGAGAATTAAACAGGTTCCGCATGGTCATCTCATTCCTTTAAGAATCCTTTGCTTCATCAGCTGGGATTCCACCATGTTTTTATATACTCCTCTATGCGTGGGCACAGGTACCTGGCTTGTTCCAAGAATTATGCTGGAGAGTTTTCAAATTAACCAGTACGTTGAAAATTATTTGCAGGTTTTCAGTGTTTCACCATAATTTTGATAACGTTTGTATGTCCCTCCTGAAACCCAAGAAGGCTGCGACGGACATAACTATGCTGAGGAGTAGCTGACTTGGTGCTGCCTATTTTTGTTAGTGGAGACAGACAAGAAGCCATTCTTCTAAGTATGATCCCACCACCATTTTTCCATTGTTTTAAAATGCAGGGAAATTTTGCAAGTTAGCATAATAATTAGTAGCTGGAGGGTACGTTTTTTTTGTGTGTGTGTGGTCGATGTGGATGGGGGGGGGTCAGGCCCTCTGTCAGTTCGCTGGTTAGTTTTTATTATCCCCAGAGAGGAGAAGTGGGCATGTGTTTGGCAGGTGAAAAGGGCGGATTCTGTTTCAGAGAATTAACGATGATCCCCATGGTCATCCCGTTCCTTTAATAATCCTTTACTTCATCAGCCGGAAATCCACCATGGTTCTCTATACTCCTCTTTGCGTGGGAACAGGTAACTGCCTTGTTCCAAGAAGCATGCTGCAGAGCTTTTCAATTAACCAGTACGTTGAAAATTATTTGCAGGTGTTCAGCGTTTCACCATAATTGTGAGAACCTTTGTTTGTGCCTCCTGAAACCCAAGAATGCTGAGACGGACATAACTATGCTGAGGAGTAGCTGACTTGGTGTTGCCTATTTTTGTTAGTGGAGACTGACAAGAAGCCATTCTTCTAAGTATCATCCCACCATCATTTTTCCATTGTTTTAAAATGCAGGGAAATTTTGCAAGTTAGCATTATAATTAGTAGCTGGAGGCTACGGTGTTTTTTTTTTTTTTTTCCTGTGGGGTCGGTGTGGATGTGTTGGTCAGGCCCTCTGTCAGTTCCCTGGTTGGTTTTTATTATCCCCAGAGAGGAGAAGTGGGTATTAGTATGGCAGGTGAAAACTGCGGATCTGTTTCAGAGAATTAAACAGGATCCGCAAGGTAATCCCGTTCCTTTAATAATCCTTTACTTCATCAGCTGGAAATCCACCATGGTTCTATATACTCCTCTTTGCGTGGGAACAGGTAACTGGCTTGTTCCCAGAAGTATGCCGCCGAGCTTTTCAATTAACCAGTACGTTGAAAATTATTTGAAGGTGTTCAGCGTTTCACCATAATTGTGATAACGTTTGTTTGTGCCTCCTGAAACCCAAGAAGGCTGCGACGGACGTAACTATGCTGAGGAGTAGCTGACTTGGTGTTGCCTATTTTTGTTAGTGGAGACTGACAAGAAGCCATTCTTCTAAGTATGATCCCAGTACCATTTTTCCATTGTTTTAAAATGCAGGGAAATTTTGCAAATTGGCATTATAATTTGTAGCTGGAGGGTACTTTTTTTTTTTTTTGTGGGGTCGGTCAGGATGGGTGTTCAGGCCCTCTGTCAGATCGCTGGTTTGTTTTTATTATCCCGAGAGAAGAGTAGTGGGCATGTGTTTGGCAGGTAAAAAGTGCGGATTCTGTTTTAGAGAATTAAACAGGATCCGCATGGTCATCTCATTCCTTTAAGAATCCTTTGCTTCACCAGCTGGGATTCCACCATGTTTCTATATACTCCTCTATGCGTTGGCACAGGTACCTGGCTTGTTCCAAGGAGTATGCTAGAGAGTTTTCAAATTAACCAGTACGTTGAAAATTATTTGCAGGTGTTCAGCGTTTCACCATAATCGTGATAACGTTTGTTTGTGCCTCCTGAAACCCAAGAAGGCTGCGACGGACATAAGTATGCTGAGGCGTAGCTGACTTGGTTTTGCCTATTGTTGTTAGTGGAGACTGACAAGAATCCATTCTTCTAAGTATCATCTCACCATCATTTTAACATTGTTTAAAAATGCAGGAAAATTTTGCAAGTTAGCATTATAATTAGTAGCTGGAGGCTACGGTGTTTTTTTTTTTTTTTTTTTTTCCTGTGGGGTCGGTGTGTATCTGTTGGTCAGGCCCTCTGTCAGTTCGCTGGTTTGTTTTTATTATCCCCAGAGAGGAGAAGTGGGTATTAGTATGGCAGGTGAAAACTGCGGATCTGTTTCAGAGAATTAAACAGGATCCGCATGGTAATCCCGTTCCTTTAAGAATCCTTTGCTTCATGAGCTGGGAATCCACCATGGCTCTATATACTTCTCTATGCCTGGGCACAGGAAACTGGCTTGTTCCAAGAAGTATGCCTCAGAGCTTCTCAATGAACCAGTATGTTGAAAATCCTTTGCAGGTTTTCAGCGTTTCACCATAATTGTGATAACGTGTGTATGTGCCTACTGAAACCAAATATGGCTGCTACGGACATAACTATGCTGAGGCTTAGCTGACTTGGTGTTGCCTATTTTTGTCAGTGGAGACTTACAAGAAGCCATTCTTCTAAGTATCATCCCACCATCATTTCTCCATTGCTTAAAAATGCAGGGAAATTTTGCAAATTGGCATTATAATTAGTAGCTGGAGGGTACTTTTTTGTTTTGTGGGGTCGGTCAGGATGGGTGTTCAGACCTTCTGTCAGATCGCTGGTTTGTTTTTATTATCCCCAGAGAAGAGTAGTGGGCATGTGTTTGGCAGGTGAAAAGTGCGGATTCTGTTTCAGAGAATTAAACAGGATCCGCATGGTCATCTCATTCCTTTCAGAATCCTTTGCTTCATCAGCTGGGATTCCACCATGTTTCTATATACTCCTCTATGCGTGGGCACAGGTACCTGGCTTGTTCCAAGAATTATGCTGGAGAGTTTTCAAATTAACCAGTACGTTGAAATTTATTTGCAGGTTTTCAGCGTTTCACCATAATTTTGATAACATTTGTATGTCCCTCCTGAAACCCAAGAAGGCTGCGATGGACATAACTATGCTGAGGAGTAGCTGACTTGGTGTTGCCTATATTTGTTAGTGAAGACTGACAAGAAGCCATTCTTCTAAGTATCATCCCACCACCATTTTTCCATTGTTTTAAAATGCAGGGAAATTTTGCAACTTAGCATTATAATTAGTAGCTGGAGGGTACGGTTTTTTTTTGTGTGTGGTCGATGTGGATGGGGGGGTCAGGCCCTCTGTCAGTTCTCTGGTTAGTTTTTATTATCCCCAGAGAGGAGAAGTGGGCATGTTTTTGGCAGGTGAAAAGGGCGGATTCTGTTTCAGAGAATTAACGATGATCCCCATGGTCGTCCCGTTCCTTTAATAATCCTTTACTTCGTCAGCTGGAAACCACCATGGTTCTATATACTCCTCTTTGCGTGGGAACAGGTAACTGCCTTGTTCCAAGAAGTATGCCGCAGAGCTTTTCAATTAACCACTACGTTGAAAATTATTTGCAGGTGTTCAGCGTTTCACCATAATTGTGATAACGTGTGTTTGTGCCTCCTGAAACCCAAGAAGGCTGCGACGGACATAAGTATGCTGAGGAGTAGCTGACTTGGTGTTGCCTATTTTTGTTAGTGGAGACTGACAAGAAGCCATTCTTCTAAGTATCATCCCACCACCATTTTTCCATTGTTTTAAAATGCAGGGAAATTTTGCAAGTTAGCAGTATAATTAGTAGCTGGAGGCTACGGTGTTTTTTTTTTTTTTTTTTCCTGTGGGGTCGGTGTGGATGTGTTGGTCAAGCCCTCTGTCAGTTCCCCGGTTGGTTTTTATTATCCCCAGAGAGGAAAAGTGGGTATTAGTATGGCAGGTGAAAACTGCGGATCTGTTTCAGAGAATTAAACAGGATCCGCATGGTAATCCCGTTCCTTTAAGAATCCTTTGCTTCATGAGCTGGGAATCCACCATGGTTCTATATACTTGTCTTTGCGTGGGCACAGGAAACTGGCTAGTTCCAAGAAGTATGCCTCAGAGCTTTTCAATTAACCAGTATGTTGAGAATCCTTTGCAGGTTTTCAGCGTTTCACCATAATTGTGATAACGTGTGTATGTGCCTACTGAAACCAAATATGGCTGCTACGGACATAACTATGCTGAGGCGTAGCTGACTTGGTGTTGCCTATTTTTGTCAGTGGAGACTGACAAGAAGCCATTCTTCTAAGTATCATCCCACCATCATTTCTCCATTGTTTAAAAATGCAGGGAAATTTTGCAAATTGGCATTATAATTAGTAGCTGGAGGGTACTTTTTTGTTTTGTGGGGTCGGTCAGGATGGGTGTTCAGGCCCTCTGTCAGATCGCTGGTTAGTTTTTATTATCCCCAGAGAGGAGAAGTGGGCATGTGTTTGGAAGGTGAAAAGGGCGGATACTGTTTCAGAGAATTAACGATGATCCCCATGGTCATCCCGTTCCTTTAATAATCCTTTACTTCATCAGCTGGAAATCCACCATGGTTCTCTATACTCCTCTTTGCGTGGGAACAGGTAACTGGCTTGTTCCAAGAAGTATGCCGCAGAGCTTTTCAATTAACCACTACGTTGAAAATTATTTGCAGGTGTTCAGCGTTTCAACATAATTGTGATAACGTTTGTTTGTGACTCCTGAAACCCAAGAAGGCTGCGACGGACATAACTATGCTGAGGAGTAGCTGACTTGGTGTTGCCTATTTTTGTTAGTGGAGACTGACAAGAAGCCATTCTTCTAAGTATCATCCGACCACCATTTTTCCATTGTTTTAAAATGCAGGGAAATTTTGCAAGTTAGCATTATAATTAGTAGCTGGAGGGTACGGTTTTTTTTTTTTTGTGTGTGGTCGATGTGTATGGTGGGGGTCAGGCCCTCTGTCAGTTCGCTGGTTAGTTTTTGTTATCCCCAGAGAGGAGAAGTGGGCATGTGTTTGGCAGGTGAAAAGGGCGGATTCTGTTTCAGAGAATTAACGATGATCCCCATGGTCATCCCGTTCCTTTAATAATCCTTTACTTCATCAGCTGGAAATCCACCATGGTTCTCTATACTCCTCTTTGCGTGGGTACAGGTAACTGGCTTGTTCCAAGAAGTATGCCGCAGAGCTTTTCAATTAACCAGTACGTTGAAAATTATTTGCAGGTGTTCAGCGTTTCACCATAATTGTGATAACGTTTGTTTGTGCCTCCTGAAACCCAAGAAGGCTGCGACGGTCATAACTATGCTGAGGCGTAGCTGACTTGGTTTTCCCTATTTTTGTTAGTGGAGACTGACAAGAATCCATTCTTCTAAGTATCATCTCACCATCATTTTTCCATTGTTTAAAAATGCAGGAGAATTTTGTAAGTTAGCATTATAATTAGTAGCTGGAGGCTACGGTGTTTTTTTTTTTTTTCCTGTGGGGTCGGTGTGGATGTGTTGGTCAGGGCCTCTGTCAGTTCCCCGGTTGGTTTTTGTTATCCCCAGAGAGGACAAGTGGGTATTAGTATGGCAGGTGAAAACTGCGGATCTGTTTCAGAGAATTAAACAGGATCTGCATGGTAATCCCGTTCCTTTAAGAATCCTTTGCTTCATGAGCTGGGAATCCACCATGGTTCTATATACTTGTCTATGCGTGGGCACAGGAAACTGGCTAGTTACCAGAAGTATGCCTCAGAGCTTTTCAATTAACCAGTATGTTGACAATCCTTTGCAGGTTTTCAGCGTCTCACCATAATTGTGATAACGTATGTATGTTCCTACTGAAACCAAATATGGCTGCTACGGACATAACTATGCTGAGGCGTAGCTGACTTGGTGTTGCCTATTTTTGTCAGTGGAGACTGACAAGAAGCCATTCTTCTAAGTATCATCCCACCATCATTTCTCCATTGTTTAAAAATGCAGGGAAATTTTGCAAATTGGCATTATAATTAGTAGCTGGAGGGTACTTTTTTGTTTTGTGGGGTCGGTCAGGATGGGTGTTCAGGCCCTCTGTCAGATCGCTGGTTTGTTTTTATTATCCCCAGAGAAGAGTAGTGGGCATGTGTTTGGCAGGTGAAATGTGCGGATTCTGTTTCAGAGAATTAAACAGGATCCGCATGGTCATCTCATTCCTTTAAGAATCCTTTGCTTCATCAGCTGAGATTCCACCATGTTTCTATATACTCCTCTATGCGTGGGCACAGGTACCTGGCTTGTTCCAAGAATTATGCTGGAGAGTTTTCAAATTAACCAGTACGTTGAAAATTATTTGCAGGTTTTCAGCGTTTCACCATAATTTTGATAACGTTTGTATGTCCCTCCTGAAACCCAAGAAGGCTGCGACGCACTTAACTATGCTGAGGAGTAGCTGACTTGGTGTTGCCTATTTTTGTTAGTGGAGACAGACAAGAAGCCATTCTTCTAAGTATGATCCCACCACCATTTTTCCATAGTTTTAAAATGCAGGGAAATTTTGCAAGTTAGCATTATAATTAGTAGCTGGAGGGTATGGTATTTTTTTGTGTGTGCGGTCGATGTGGATGGGGGGGTCAGGCCCTCTGTCAGTTCGCTGGTTAGTTTTTATTATCCCCAGAGGAGAAGTGGGCATGTGTTTGGCAGGTGAAAAGGGCCGATTCTGTTTCAGAGAATTAACGATGATCCCCATGGTCATCCCGTTCCTTTAATAATCCTTTACTTCATCAGCTGGAAATCCACCACGGTTCTATATACTCCTGTTTGCGTGGGAACAGGTAACTGGCTTGTTCCAAGAAGTATGAAGCAGAGCATTTCAATTAACCAGTACGTTGAAAATTATTTGCAGGTGTTCAGCGTTTTACCATAATTGTGAGAACCTTTGTTTGTGCCTCCGGAAACCCTAGAAGGCTGCAACTGACATAACTATGCTGAGGAGTAGCTGACTTGGTGTTGCCTATTTTTGTTAGTGGATACTGACAAGAAGCCATTCTTCTAAGTATCATCTCACCACCATTTTTCCATTGTTTTAAAATGCAGGGAAATTTTGCAAGTTAGCATTATAATTAGTAGCTTGAGGGTACGGTTTTTTTTTTTGTGTGGTCGATGTGGATGGTGGGGGTCAGGCCCTCTGTCAGTTCGCTGGTTAGTTTTTATTATCCCCAGAGAGGAGAAGTGGGCATGTGTTTGGAAGGTGAAAAGGGCGGTTTCTGTTTCAGAGAATTAACGATGATCCCCATGGTCATCCCGTTCCATTAATAATCCTTTACTTCATCAGCTGGAAATCCACCATGGTTCTATATACTCCTCTTTGCGTGGGAACAGGTAACTGGCTTGTTCCAAGAAGTATGCCGCAGAGCTTTTCAATTAACCACTACGTTGAAAATTATTTGCAGATGTTCAGCGTTTCACCATAATTGTGATAACGTTTGTTTGTGCCTCCTGAAACCCAAGAAGGCTGCGACGGACATAACTATGCTGAGGCGTAGCTGACTTGGTGTTGCCTATTTTTGTTAGTGGAGACTGACAAGAAGCCATTCTTCTAAGTATCATCCCACCACCATTTTTCCATTGTTTTAAAATGCAGGGAAATTATGCAAGTTAGCATTATAATTAGTAGCTGGAGGGTACGGTTTTTTTTGTGTGTGTGGTCGATGTGGATGGGGGGGTCAGGCCCTCTGTCAGTTCGCTGGTTAGTTTTTATTATCCCCAGAGAGGAGAAGTGGGCATGTGTTTGGCAGGTGAAAAGGGCGGATTCTGTTTCAGAGAATTAACGATGATCCCCATGGTCATCCCGTTCCTTTAATAATCCTTTACTTCATCAGCTTGAAATCCACCATGGTTCTATGTACTCCTCTTTGCGTGGGAACAGGTAACTGGCTTGTTCCAGGAAGTATGCCTCAGAGCTTTTCAATTAACCAATATGTTGAAAATCCTTTGCAGGTTTTCAGCGTTTCACCATAATTGTGATAACGTGTGTATGTGCCTACTGAAACCAAATATGGCTGCTACGGACATAACTAAGCTGAGGCTTAGCTGACTTGGTGTTGCCTATTTTTGTAAGTGGAGACTGACAAGAAGCCATTCTTCTAGGTATCATCCCACCATCATTTTTCCATTGTTTAAAAATGCAGTGAAATTTTGCAAATTGGCATTATAATTAGTAGCTGGAGGGTACTTTTTTGTTTTGTGGGGTCGGTCAGAATGGGTGTTCAGGCCCTCTGTCAGATCGCTGGTTTGTTTTTATTATCCCCAGAGAAGAGCAGTGGGCATGTGTTTGGCAGGTGAAAAGTGCGGATTCTGTTTCAGAGAATTAAACAGGATCCGCATGGTCATCTCATTCCTTTAAGAATCCTTTGCTTCATCAGCTGGGATTCCACCATGTTTCTATATACTCCTCTATGCGTGGGAACAGGTAACTGGCTTGTTCCAAGAAGTATGCCGCAGAGCTTTTCAATTAACCAGTACGTTGAAAATTATTGCAGGTGTTCAGCGTTTCACCATTATTGTGATAACGTGTGTTTGTTCCTCCTGAAACCCAAGAAGGCTGCGACGGAGATAACTATGCTGAGGAGTAGCTGACTTGGTGTTGCGTATTTTTGCTAGTGGAGACTGAAAAGAAGCCATTCTTCTAAGTATCATCCCACCACCATTTTTCCATTGTTTTAAAATGCAGGGAAATTTTGCAAGTTAGCATTATAATTAGTAGCTGGAGGGTACGGTTTTTTTTTGTGTGTGTGTGGTCGATGTGGATGGGGGGGTCAGGCCCTCTGTCAGTTCGCTGGTTAGTTTTTATTATCCCCAGAGAGGAGAAGTGGGCATGTGTTTGGCAGGTGAAAAGGGCGGATTCTGTTTCAGAGAATTAACCATGATCCCCATGGTCATCCCGTTCCTTTAATAATCCTTTACTTCATCAGCTGGAAATCCACCATGGTTCTATATACTCCTGTTTGCGTGGGAACAGGTAACTGGCTTGTCCAAGAAGTTTGCCGCAGAGCTTTTCAATTAACCACTACGTTGAAAATTATTTGCAGGTGTTCAGCGTTTCACAATAATTGTGATAACGTGTGTTTGTGCCTTCTGAAACCCAAGAAGGCTGCGACGGACATAACTCTGCTGAGGAGTAGCTGACTTGGTGTTGCCTATTTTTGTTAGTGGAGACTGACAAGAAGCCATTCTTCTAAGTATCATCCCACCACCATTTTTCCATTGTTTTAAAATGCAGGGAAATTTTGCAAGTTAGCATTATAATTAGTAGCTGGAGGGTACGGTTTTTTTTTTGTGTGTGGTCGATGTGGATGGTGGGGGTCAGGCCCTCTGTCAGTTTGCTGGTTAGTTTTTATTATCCCTAGAGAGGAGAAGTGGGCATGTGTTTGGCAGGTGAAAAGGGCGGATTCTGTTTCAGAGAATTAACGATGATCCCCATGGTCATCCCGTTCCTTTAATAATCCTTTACTTCATCAGCTGGAAATCCACCATGGTTCTATGTACTCCTCTTTGCGTGGGAACAGGTAACTGGCTTGTTCCAAGAAGTATGCCTCAGAGCTTTTCAATTAACCAGTATGTTGAAAATCCTTTGCAGGTTTTCAGCGTTTCACCATAATTGTGATAACGTGTGTATGTGCCTACTGAAACCAAATATGGCTGCTACGGACATAACTATGCTGAGGCTTAGCTGACTTGGTGTTGCCTATTTTTGTCAGTGGAGACTGACAAGAAGCCATTCTTCTAAGTATCATCCCATCATCATTTTTCCATTGTTTAAAAATGCAGTGAAATTTTGCAAATTGGCATTATAATTAGTAGCTGGAGGGTACTTTTTTGTTTTGTGGGGTCGGTCAGAATGGGTGTTCAGGCCCTCTGTCAGATCGCTGGTTTGTTTTTATTATCCCCAGAGAAGAGCAGTGGGCATGTGTTTGGCAGGTGAAAAGTGCGGATTCTGTTTCAGAGAATTAAACAGGATCCGCATGGTCATCTCATTCCTTTAAGAATCCTTTGCTTCATCAGCTGGGATTCCACCATGTTTCTATATACTCCTCTATACGTGGGCACAGGTACCTGGCTTGTTCCAAGAATTATGCTGGAGAGTTTTCAAATTAACCAGTACGTTGAAAATTATTTGCAGGTTTTCAGCGTTTCACCATAATTTTGATAAAGTTTGTACGTCCCTCCTGAAACCCAAGAAGGCTGCGACGGAGATAACTATGCTGAGGAGTAGCTGACTTGGTGTTGCCTATTTTTGCTAGTGGAGACTGACAAGAAGCCATTCTTCTAAGTATCATAACACCACCATTTTTCCATTGTTTTAAAATGCAGGGAAATTTTGCAAGTTAGCATTATAATTAGTAGCTGGAGGGTACGGTTTTTTTTTGTGTGTGTGTGGTCGATGTGGATGGGGGGGTCAGGCCCTCTGTCAGTTCGCTGGTTAGTTTTTATTATCCCCAGAGAGGAGAAGTGGGCATGTGTTTGGCAGGTGAAAAGGGCGGATTCTGTTTCAGAGAATTAACCATGATCCCCATGGTCATCCCGTTCCTTTAATAATCCTTTACTTCATCAGCTGGAAATCCACCATGGTTCTATATACTCCTGTTTGCGTGGGAACAGGTAACTGGCTTGTCCAAGAAGTTTGCCGCAGAGCTTTTCAATTAACCACTACGTTGAAAATTATTTGCAGGTGTTCAGCGTTTCACAATAATTGTGATAACGTGTGTTTGTGCCTTCTGAAACCCAAGAAGGCTACGACGGACATAACTATGCTGAGGAGTAGCTGACTTGGTGTTGCCTATTTTTGTTAGTGGAGACTGACAAGAAGCCATTCTTCTAAGTATCATCCCACCACCATTTTTCCATTGTTTTAAAATGCAGGGAAATTTTGCAAGTTAGCATTATAATTAGTAGCTGGAGGGTACGGTTTTTTTTTTGTGTGTGGTCGATGTGGATGGTGGGGGTCAGGCCCTCTGTCAGTTTGCTGGTTAGTTTTTATTATCCCTAGAGAGGAGAAGTGGGCATGTGTTTGGCAGGTGAAAAGGGCGGATTCTGTTTCAGAGAATTAACGATGATCCCCATGGTCATCCCGTTCCTTTAATAATCCTTTACTTCATCAGCTGGAAATCCACCATGGTTCTATGTACTCCTCTTTGCGTGGGAACAGGTAACTGGCTTGTTCCAAGAAGTATGCCTCAGAGCTTTTCAATTAACCAGTATGTTGAAAATCCTTTGCAGGTTTTCAGCGTTTCACCATAATTGTGATAACGTGTGTATGTGCCTACTGAAACCCAAGAAGGCTGCGACGGACATAAATATGCTGATGCGTAGCTGACTTGGTGTTGCCTATTTTTGTTAGTGGAGACTGACAAGAATCCATTCTTGTAAGTATCATCTCACCATCATTTTTCCATTGTTTAAAAATGCAGGAAAATTTTCCAAGTTAGCATTATAATTAGTAGCTGGAGGCTACGGTGTTTTTTTTTTGTTTTTTTTTTCCTGTGGGGTCGGTGTGGATGTGTTGGTCAGGCCCTCTGTCAGTTCCCGGGTTGGTTTTTGTTATCCCCAGAGAGGAGAAGTAGGTATTAGTATGGCAGGTGAAAACTGCGGATCTGTTTCAGAGAATTAAACAGGATCCGCATGGTAATCCCGTCCCTTTAAGAATCCTTTGCTTCATGAGCTGGGAATCCACCATGGTTCTATATACTTGTCTATGCGTGGGCACAGGAAACTGGCTAGTTCCAAGAAGTATGCCTCAGAGCTTTTCAATTAACCAGTATGTTGAGAATCCTTTGCAGGTTTTCAGCGTTTCACCATAATTGTGATAACGTGTGTATGTGCCTACTGAAACCAAATATGGCTGCTACGGACATAACTATGCTGAGGCGTAGCTGACTTGGTGTTGCCTATTTTTGTCAGTGGAGACTGACAAGAAGCCATTCTTCTAAGTATCATCCCACCATCATTTCTCCATTGTTTAAAAATGCAGGGAAATTTTGCAAATTGGCATTATAATTAGTAGCTGGAAGGTACTTTTTTGTTTTGTGGGGTCGGTGAGGATGGGTGTTCAGGCCCTCTGTCAGATCGCTGGTTTGTTTTTATTATCCCCAGAGAAGAGTAGTGGGCATGTGTTTGGCAGGTGAAAAGTGCGGATTCTGTTTCAGAGAATTAAACAGGATCCGCATGGTCATCTCATTCCTTTAAGAATCCTTTGCTTCATCAGCTAGGATTCCACCATGTTTCTATATACTCCTCTATGCGTGGGCACAGGTACCTGGCTTGTTCCAAGAATTATGCTGGAGAGTTTTCAAATTAACCAGTACGTTGAAAATTATTTGCAGGTGTCCAGCGTTTCACCATAATTTTGATAACGTTTGTATGTCCCTCCTGAAACCCAAGAAGGCTGCGACGGACATAACTATGCTGAGGAGTAGCTGACTTGGTGTTGCCTATTTTTGTTAGTGGAGACAGACAAGAAGCCATTCTTCTAAGTATGATCCCACCACCATTTTTCCATTGTTTTAAAATGCAGGGAAATTTTGCAAGTTAGCATTATAATTAGTAGCTGGAGGGTACGGTTTTTTTTTGTCTGTGTGGTCGATGTGGATGGGGGGGGGTCAGGCCCTCTGTCAGTTCGCTGGTTAGTTTTTATTATCCCCAGAGAGCAGAAGTGGGCATGTGTTTGGCAGGTGAAAAGGGCGGATTCTGTTTCAGAAAATTAACGATGATCCCCATGGTCATCCCGTTCCTTTAATAATCCTTTACTTCATCACCTGGAAATCCACCATGGTTCTATATACTCCTTTTTGCGTGGGAACAGGTAACTGGCTTCTTGCAAGAGGTATGCCGCAGAGCTTTTCAATTAACCACTACGTTGAAAGTCATTTGCAGGTGTTCAGCGTTTCACCATAATTGTGATAACGTGTGTTTGTGCCTCCTGAAACCCAAGAAGGCTGCGACGGACATAACTATGCTGAGGAGTAGCTGACTTGGTGTTGCCTATTTTTGTTACTGGAGACTGACAAGAAGCCATTCTTCTAAGTATCATCCCACCACCATTTTTCCATTGTTTTAAAATGCAGGAAAGTTTTGCAAGTTAGCATTATAATTAGTAGCTGGAGGCTACGGTGTTTTTTTTTTTTTTTTTTCCTGTGGTGTCGGTGTGGATGTGTTGGTCAGGCCCTCTGTCAGTTCGCTGGTTTGTTTTTATTATCCCCAGAGAGGAGAAGTGGGTATTAGTATGGCAGGTGAAAACTGCGGATCTGTTTCAGAGAATTAAACAGGATCCGCATGGTAATCCCGTTCCTTTAAGAATCCTTTTCTTCATGAGCTGGGAATCCACCCTGGTTCTATATACTTCTCTATGCGTGGGCACAGGAAACTGGCTTGTTCCAAGAAGTATGCCTCAGAGCTTTTCAATTAAGCGGTATGTTGAAAATACTTTGCAGGTTTTCAGCGTTTCACCATAATTGTGATAACGTGTGTATGTGCCTACTGAAACCAAATATGGCTGCTACGGACATAACTATGCTGAGGCGTAGCTGACTTGCTGTTGCCTATTTTTGTCAGTGGAGACTGACAAGAAGGCATTCTTCTAACTATCATCCCTCTATCATTTCTCCATTGTTTAAAAATGCAGGGAAATTTTGCAAATTGGCATTATAATTAGTAGCTGGAGGGTACTTTTTTGTTTTGTGGGGTCGGTCAGGATGGGTGTTCAGGCCCTCTGTCAGATCGCTGGTTTGTTTTTATTATCCCCAGAGAAGAGTAGTGGGCATGTGTTTGGCAGGTGAAAAGTGCAGATTCTGTTTCAGAGAATTAAACAGGATCCGCATGGTCATCTCATTCCTTTAAGAATCCTTTGCTTCATCAGCTGGGATTCCACCATGTTTCTATATACTCCTCTATGCGTGGTCACAGGTACCTGGCTTGTTCCAAGAAGTATGCTTGAGAGTTTTCAAATTAACCAGTACGTTGAAAATTATTTGCAGGTGTTCAGCGTTTCACCATAATTTTGATAACGTTTGTATGTGCCTCCCGAAACCCAAGAAGGCTGCGACGGACATAACTATGCTGAGGAGTAGCTGACTTGGTGTTGCCTATTTTTGTTAGTGGAGACAGACAAGAAGCCATTCTTCTAAGTATGATCCCACCACCATTTTTCCATTGTTTTAAAAAGCAGGGAAATTTTGCAAGTTAGCATTATAATTAGTAGCTGGAGGGTACGGTTTTTTTTTTTGTGTGGTCGAAGTGGATGGGGGGGTCAGGCCCTCTGTCAGTTCACTGGTTAGTTTTTATTATCCCCAGAGAGGAGAAGTGGGCATGTGTTTGGCAGGTGAAAAGGGCAGATTCTGTTTCAGAGAATTAATGATGATCCCCATGGTCATCCCGTTCTTTTAATAATCCTTTACTTCATCAGCTGGAAATCCACCATGGTTCTATATACTCCTCTTTGCGGGGGAACAGGTAACTGGCTTGTTCCAAGAAGTATGCCGCAGAGCTTTTCAATTAACCACTACGTTGAAAATTATTTGCAGGTGTTCAGCGTTTCACCATAATTGTGATAACGTGTGTTTGTGCCTCCTGAAACCCAAGAAGGCTGCGACGGACATAACTATGCTGAGGAGTAGCTGACTTGGTGTTGCCTATTTTTGTTAGTGGAGACTGACAAGAAGCCATTCTTCTAAGTATCATCCCACCACCATTTTTCCGTTGCTTTAAAATGCAGGGAAATTTTGCAAGTTAGCATTATAATTAGTAGCTGGAGGGTACGGTTTTTTTTTTTTGTTTGGGGTCGATGTGGATGGGGGGGTCAGGCCCTCTGTCAGTTCGCTGGTTAGTTTTTATTATCCCCAGAGAGGAGAAGTGGGCATGTGTTTGGCAGGTGAAAAGGGTGGATTCTGTTTCAGAGAATTAACGATGATCCCCATGGTCATCCCGTTCCTTTAATAATCCTTTACTTCATCAGCTGGAAATCCACCATGGTTCTATATACTCCTGTTTGCGTGGGAACAGGTAACTGGCTTGTTCCAAGAAGTATGCCGCAGAGCTTTTCAATTAACCACTACGTTGAAAATCATTTGCAGGTGTTCAGCGTTTCACCATAATTGTGATAACGTGTGTTTGTGCCTCCGGAAACCCAGGAAGGCTGCGACGGACATAACTATGCTGAGGAGTAGCTGACTTGGTGTTGCCTATTTTTGTTAGTGGAGACTGACAAGAAGCCATTCTTCTAAGTATCATCCCACCACCATTTTTCCATTGTTTTAAAATGCAGGGAAATTTTGCAAGTTAGCATTATAATTAGTAGCTGGAGGCTACGGTATTTTTGTTTTTTTTTTTCCTGCGGGGTCGGTGTGGATGTGTTGGTCAGGCCCTCTGTCAGTTCCCCGGTTGGTTTTTATTATCCCCAGAGAGGAGAAGTGGGTATTAGTATCGCAGGTGAAAACTGCGGATCTCTTTCAGAGAATTAAACAGGATCCGCATGGTAATCCCGTTCCTTTAAGAATCGTGTGCTTCATGAGCTGGGAATCCACCATGGTTCTATATACCTGTCTATGCGTGGGCACAGGAAACTGGCTAGTTCCAAGAAGTATGCCTCAGAGCTTTTCAATTAACGAGTATGTTGACAATCCTTTGCAGGTTTTCAGCGTTTCACCATAATTGTGATAACGTGTGTATGTGCCTACTGAAACCAAATATGGCTGCTACGGACATAACTATGCTGAGGCGTAGCTGACTTGGTGTTGCCTATTTTTGTCAGTGGAGACTGACAAGAAGCCATTCTTCTAAGTATCATCCCACCACCATTTTTCCATTGTTTTAAAATGCAGGGAAATTTTGCAAATTGGCATTATAATTAGTAGCTGGAGGGTACTTTTTTGTTTTGTGGGGTCGGTCAGGATGGGTGTTCAGGCCCTCTGTCAGATCGCTGGTTTGTTTTTATTATCTCCAGAGAAGAGTAGTGGGCATGTGTTTGGCAGGTGAAAAGTGCGGATTCTGTTTCAGAGAATTAAACAGGATCCGCATGGTCATCTCATTCCTTTAAGAATCCTTTGCTTCATCAGCTGGAAATCCACCATGGTTCTCTATACTCCTCTTTGCGTGGGAACAGGTAACTGACTTGTTGAAGAGGTATGCCGCAGAGCTTTTCAATTAACCACTACGTTGAAAATCATTTGCAGGTGTTCAGCGTTTCACCATAATTGTGATAACGTGTGTTTGTGCCTCCTGAAACCCAGGAAGGCTGCGACGGACATAACTATGCTGAGGAGTAGCTGACTTGGTGTTGCCTATTTTTGTTAGTGGAGACTGACAAGAAGCCATTCTTCTAAGTATCATCCCACCACCATTTTTCCATTGTTTTAAAATGCAGGGAAATTTTGCAAGTTAGCATTATAATTAGAAGCTGGAGGGAACGGTTTTTTTTTCTGTGTGTGGTCGATGTGGATGGGGGGGTCAGGCCCTCTGTCAGTTAGCTGGTTAGTTTTTATTGTCACCAGAGAGGAGAAGTGGGCATGTGTTTGGCAGGTGAAAAGGGCGGATTCTATTTCAGAGAATTAACGATGATCCCCATGGTCATCCCGTTCCTTTAATAATCCTTTAGTTCATCAGCTGGAAATCCACCATGGTTCTCTATACTCCTCTTTGCGTGGGAACAGGTAACTGGCTTGTTCCAAGAAGTATGCCGCAGAGCTTTTCAATTAACCAGTACGTTGAAAATTATTTGCAGGTGTTCAGCGTTTCACCATAATTGTGAGAACCTTTGTTTGTGCCTCCTGAAACTCTAGAAGGCTGCGACGGACATAACTATGCTGAGGAGTAGCTGACTTGGTGTTGCCTATTTTTGTTAGTGGAGACTGACAAGAAGCCATTCTTCTAAGTATCATCCCACCACCATTTTTCCATTGTTTTAAAATGCAGGGAAATTTTGCAAGTTAGCATTATAATTAGTAGCTGGAGGGTACGGATTTTTTTTTTGTGTGTGGTCGATGTGGATGGTGGGGGTAAGGCCCTCTGTCAGTTCGCTGGTTAGTTTTTATTATCCCCAGAGAGGAGAAGTGGGCATGTGTTTGTCAGGTGAAAAGGGCGGATTCTGTTTCAGAGAATTAACGATGATCCCCATGGTCTTCCCGTTCCTTTAATAATCCTTTACTTCATCAGCTGGAAATCCACCATGGTTCTCTATACTCCTCTTTGCGTGGGAACAGGTAACTGGCTTGTTCCAAGAAGTATGCCGCAGAGCTTTTCAATTAACCAGTACGTTGAAAATTATTTGCAGGTGTTCAGCGTTTCACCATAATTGTGATAACGTTTGTTTGTGCCTCCTGAAACCCAAGAAGGCTGCGACGGACATAACTATGCTGAGGCGTAGCTGACTTGGTTTTGCCTATTTGTGTTAGTGGAGACTGACAAGAATCCATTCTTCTAAGTATCATCTCACCATCATTTTAACATTGTTTAAAAATGCAGGAAAATTTTGCAAGTGAGCATTATAATTAGTAGCTGGAGGCTACGGTGTTTTTTTTTTTCTTCTCCTGTGGGGTTGGTGTGGATGTGTTGGTCAGGCCCTCTGTCAGTTCGCTGGTTTGTTTTTATTATCCCCAGAGAGGAGAAGTGGGTATTAGTATGGCAGGTGAAAACTGCGGATCTGTTTCAGAGAATTAAACAGGATCCGCATGGTAATCCCGTTCCTTTAAGAATCCTTTGCTTCATGAGCTTGGAATCCACCATGGTTCTATATACTTCTCTATGCGTGGGCACAGGAAACTGGCTAGTTCCAAGAAGTATGCCTCAGAGCTTTTCAATTAACCAGTATGTTGAAAATCCTTTGCAGGTTTTCAGCGTTTCAGCATAATTGTGATAACGTGTGTATGTGCCTACTGAAAACAAATATGGCTGCTACGGACATAACTATGCTGAGGCATAGCTGACTTGGTGTTGCCTATTTTTGTCAGTGGAAACTGACAAGAAGCCATTCTTCTAAGTATCATCCCACCATCCGTTCTCCATTGTTTAAAAAGGCAGGGAAATTTTGCAAATTGGCATTATGATTAGTAGCTGGAGGGTACTTTTTTGTTTTGTGGGGTCGGTCAGGATGGGTGTTCAGGCCCTCTGTCAGATCGCTGGTTTGTTTTTATCATCCCCAGAGAAGAGTAGTGGGCATGTGTTTGGCAGGTGAAAAGTGCGGATTCTGTTTCAGAGAATTAAACAGGATCCGCATGGTCATCTCATTCCTTTAAGAATCCTTTGCTTCATCAGCTGGGATTCCACCATGTTTCTATATACTCCTCTATGCGTGGGAACAGGTACCTGGCTTGTTCCAAGAAGTATGCTGGAGAGTTTTCAAATTAACCAGTACGTTGAAAATTATTTGCAGGTTTTCAGCGTTTCACCATAATTTTGATAAAGTTTGTATGTCCCTCCTGAAACCCAAGAAGGCTGAGACGGACATAACTATGCTGAGGAGTAGCTGACTTGGTGTTGTCTATTTTTGTTAGTGGAGACTGACAAGAAGACATTCTTCTAAGTATCATCCCACCACCATTTTTCCATTGTTTTAAAATGCAGGGAAATTTTGCAAGTTAGCATTATAATTAGTAGCTGGAGGGTACGGTTTTTTTTTGTGTGTGTGGTCGATGTGGATGGGGGGGGTCAGACCCTCTGTAATTTCGCTGGTTAGTTTTTGTTATCCCAAGAGAGAAGAAGTGGGCATGTGTTTGGCAGGTGAAAAGGGCGGATTCTGTTTCAGAGAATTAACGATGATCCCCATGGTCATCTTGTTCCTTTAATAATCCTTTACTTCATCAGCTGGAAATCCACCATGGTTCTATATACTCCTGTTTGCGTGGGAACAGGTAACTGGCTTGTTCCAAGAAGTATGCCTCAGAGCTTTTCAATTAACCAGTACGTTGAAAATTATTTGCAGGTGTTCAGCGTTTCACCATAATTGTGATAACGTGTGTTTGTGCCTCCTGAAACCCAAGAAGGCTGCGACGGACATAACTATGCTGAGGAGTAGCTGACTTGGTGTTGCCTATTTTTGTTAGTGGAGACTTACAAGAAGCCATTCTTCTAAGTATCATCCCACCAACATTTTTCCATTGTTTTAAAATGCAGGGAAATTTTGCAAGTTAGCATTATAATTAGTAGCTGGAGGCTACGGTGTTTTTTTTTTTTTTTTTCCTGTGGGGTCGGTGTGGATGTGTTGGTCTGGGCCTCTGTCAGTTCGCTGGTTTGTTTTTATTATCCCCAGAGAGGAGAAGTGGGTATTAGTATGGCAGGTGAAAACTGCGGATCTGTTTCAGAGAATTAAACAGGATCCGCATAGTAATCCCGTTCCTTTAAGAATCCTTTGCTTCATGAGCTGGGAATCCACCATGGTTCTATATACTTCTCTATGCGTGGGCACAGGAAACTGGCTTGTTGCAAGAAGTATGCCGCAGAGCTTTTCAATTAACCACTATGTTGAAAATTATTTGCAGGTGTTCAGCGTTTCACCATAATTGTGATAACGTGTGTTTGTGCCTCCTGAAACACAAGAAGGCTGCGACGGACATAACTATGCTGAGGCGTAGCTGACTTGGTTTTGCCTATTTTTGTTAGTGGAGACTGACAAGAATCCATTCTTCTAAGTATCATCTCACCATCATTTTTCCATTGTTTAAAAATGCAGGAAAATTTTGCAAGTTAGCATTATAATTAGTAGCTGGAGGCTACGGTGTTTTTTTTTTTTTCTCCTGTGGGGTCTGTGTGCATGTGTTGGTCAGGCCCTCTGTCAGTTCGCTGGTTTGTTTTTATTTTCCCCAGAGAGGAGAAGTGGGTATGTGTTTGGCAGGTGAAAACTGCGGATCTGTTTCAGAGAATTAAACAGGATCCGCATGGTAATCCTGTTCCTTTAAGAATCCTTTGCTTCATGAGCTGGGAATCCACCATGGTTCTATATACTTCTCTATGCGTGGGCACAGGAAACTGGCTTGTTCCAAGAAGTATGCCGCAGAGCTTTTCAATTAACCAGTACGTTGAAAATTATTTGCAGGTGTTCAGCGTTTCACCATAATTGTGATAATGTTTGTTTTTGCCTCCTGAAACCCAAGAAGGCTGCGACGGACATAACTATGCTGAGGAGTAGCTGACTTGGTGTTGCCTATTTTTGTTAGTGGAGACTGACAAGAAGCCATTCTTCTAAGTATCATCTCACCATCATTTTTCCGTTGTTTAAAAATGCAGGAAAATTTTGCAAGTTAGCATTATAATAAGTACCTGGAGTCTACGCTGTTTTTTTTTTTTTTTTTTCCTGTGGGGTCGGTGTGGATGTGTTGGACAGGCCCTCTGTCAGTTCGCTGGTTTGTTTTTATTATCCCCAGAGAGGAGAAGTGGGTATGTGTTTGGCAGGTGAAAACTGCGGATCTGTTTCAGAGAATGAAACA
This sequence comes from Eulemur rufifrons, assembly GCF_041146395.1. Classification (NCBI taxonomy): domain Eukaryota; kingdom Metazoa; phylum Chordata; class Mammalia; order Primates; family Lemuridae; genus Eulemur; species Eulemur rufifrons. Next base: position 210,107 of record NW_027182813.1, read on the forward strand.
GGATCCGCATGGTAATCCCGTTCCTTTAAGAATCCTTTGCTTCATGAGCTGGGAATCCACCATGGTTCTATATACTTCTCTATGCGTGGGCACTGGAAACTGGCTTGTTCCTAGAAGTATGCCTCAGAGCTTTTCAATTTACCAGTATGTTGAAAATCCTTTGCAGGTTTTCAGCGTTTCAGCATAATTGAGATAACGTGTGTATGTGCCTACTGAAACCAAATATGGCTGCTACGGACATAACTATGCTGAGGCGTAGCTGACTTGGTGTTGCCTATTTTTGTCAGTGGAGACTGACAAGAAGCCATTCTTCTAAGTATCATCCCACCATCATTTCTCCATTGTTTAAAAATGCAGGAAAATTTTGCAAATTGGCATTATAATTAGTAGCTGGAGGGTACTTTTTTTTTTGTGGGGTCGGTCAGGATGGGTGTTCAGGCCCTCTGTCAGATCGCTGGTTTGTTTTTATTATCCCCAGAGAAGAGTAGTGGGCGTGTGTTTGGCAGGTGAAAAGTCCGGATTCTGTTTCAGAGAAATAAACAGGATCCGCATGGTCATCTCATTCCTTTAAGAATCCTTTGCTTCATCAGCTGGGATTCCACCATGTTTCTATATACTCCTCTTTGCGTGGGCACAGGTACCTGGCTTGTTCCAAGAAGTATGCTGGAGAGTTTTCAAATTAACCAGTACGTTGAAAATTATTTGCAGGTTTTCAGCGTTTCACCATAATTTTGATAACGTTTGTATGTGCCTCCCGAAACCCAAGAAGGCTGCGACGGACATAACTATGCTGAGGAGTAGCTGACTTGGTGTTGCCTATTTTTGTTAGTGGAGACAGACAAGAAGCCATTCTTCTAAGTATCATCCCACCACCATTTTTCCATTGTTTTAAAAGGCAGGGAAATTTTGCAAGTTAGCATTATAATTAGTAGCTGGAGGGTACGGTTTTTTTGTGTGTGTGTTCGATGTGGATGGGGGGGTCAGGCCCTCTGTCAGTTCGCTGGTTAGTTTTTATTATCCCCAGAGAGGAGAAGTGGGCATGTGTTTGGCAGGTGAAAAGGGCGGATTCTGTTTCAGAGAATTAACGATGATCCCCATGGTCATCCTGTTCCTTTAATAACCCTTTACTTCATCAGGTGGAAATCCACCATGGTTCTATATACTCCTCTTTGCGTGGGAACAGGTAACTGGCTTGTTCCAAGAAGTATGCCGCACAGTTTTTCAATTAACCACTACGTTGAAAATTATTTGTAGGTGTTCAGCGTTTAACCCTAACCAGAACCCCTAAAGATAACCCTGAACCCTATCCGTAACCCCAGCAGTAAACTTTAACCCTAAACCTAAGCCGAACCCGTAACCCTAATCCTATCCTTTTACCCTAAAACTAACCCCTAAACCTAACCCCTATACCTCACCCTAACTCTAACCCCAATCCTAATTCTAACCATACCTCTTCATAAAACAATAACTCCTAACCGCTAACCCTAACACTAACCAAAAACCCTAATCACTAATCCCTAACCCTAACGCTTAACCTTTACCCTAACCGTTAACCCTCACCCTAAATCTTAACACTGACCCTAACCTTAACCTTTAACTCTAAGCCTAACCCTTAAGCTTACAGTAAGGTAGACACTTTATGCTAATGGGATCCCTTATCCCTAACCCTAACACTACAGCTAAAAATAACCCTAACCTTGGATCCTTAAACCTAACCCCTAACACTTACTTTAACCCCAAACCCTAACCCTAATCCTCAGCATTAAACCTAACCCTATCTCTTAACCCTAACGCTAGCCCTTACCCTAACGCCTAGATCTAACCCTAAATCTAACCTACCGCCTAATCCTAACCTTAAGCCCTAATGCTAACACTAACCCTGAACCCTAAACCTACCCGTAACCCTTAACACTAACCCAATCCGTGAACCTTAACCCTGACCCTAACCATTACCCGCACCCAAGCATTTAACCCTGACCCTAACCCTAATCCTTAATGCTAACCCTAACACTAAACCCTAACCCTAAGCACAACACTTAACCCTAATCCTATCCCTTAACCCTAACCCTAACCCTAATGCTAACCCCTAAACGTAACCCTAACCGTGACCAGTAAATCTAACCCTAACCCTTAACACAAACCATAGCACATAACTCTAACCCTAAAACTAACCCTAACCCTAACCCTAAACCCTAACTCTTAACCTTAACCCTAAGCGTTAACTCTCACGCTAACCTTTAATCCTAACCCTAATCCTAATCTTCAACCCTAAACCTAACACTTAACCCTAACCCTGTACCAAACCCTAACCCCTCATCTTAACCCTACCCGTAAACCTAAACCCTAAACCAAAGTGTAACCGTTAAACCTAAGAGTAACCTTTAACCCTAACCCTAATCCCTAACCCTAAGCCCTCACCCTAACACTAAACTTCATCCTTAACCCTAACCAAAATCCTAACCCTAAATCTAATTCTCAGACTTCTTGCTTTCTTAGAGTTTAGAAAGCCTGCAATCCTCCCATGCCATGTGTGAAAGGAGGCTCTACCACTGTGTCCTGCATGAAACCCACGGGCCCATACCCAGAGTATGATAGAGTGGGTTCCGGGGTACAATCCCAGCCCCCTAAACTCCCCCCGCCCGCCTAGTGCAGACAGGGCCCGTGCGCTAAGCATAAACAATACCTTTAACAGATAACCCTAACCCTGAACATAACACCCAACCCTGTTCCTATTTCTCCCCTTAACACGTAAACCTCACCGTGCACCTAACTTTAACCTCTTATCCTAACGTTAATGCATAACCCATTTCCTGAGAACAACCCCTATCCCATAATTCTAACCCTATCTCCTAGTCATCACTGTAACACCTAATCCCTAACCCTAATTCTAAACCGCTAACCCTAACCGTAACCCTACCTACAACCCTAACACTGACAGTAACCCTTACTTCTAACCCCAACGCTATGCCTAACAAAAACCCTAACCCTTCACCCTAACCCTTCACCCTAACCCCTAAGCCTTACCCTAACCCTTAACCCTAATCCTAATCCTAACCATTAAACCTAATCCTAGGTCTTAAAGCTCACCCTAAACCTTACCCTCACGACTAGACCTAACCCTGACACTAACCTAACACCTAACCCTAACCAGAACCCCTAAAGCTAACCCTGAACCCTATCCCTAACCCTAGCAGTAAACTTTAACCCTAAACCTAAGCCCAACCCATAACCCTAATCCTATCCTTTTACCCTAAAACTAACCCCTAAACCTAACCCCTATACCTAACCCTAACTCTAACCGCAATCCTAATTCTAACCATACCCGTTCATAAAACACGAACTCCTACCTCTAACCCTAACACTAACCTAAAACCCTAATCGCTAATCCCTAACCCTAACGCTTAACCTTTACCCTAACCATTAACCCTCACCCTAATTCTTAACACTGACCCTAACCTTAACCTTTAACTCTAAGCCTAACCCTTAACCCTACAGTAAGGAAGACCCTTAATGCTAATGGGATCCCTATCCCTAACCCTAACACTACAGCTAAAATAACCCTAACCTTTGATCCTTAAACCTAACCCCTAACACTTACTTTAACCCCAAACCCTAACCCTAATCCTAAGCATTAAACCTAACCCTATCTCTTAACCCTAACGCTAGCCCTTACCCTAACGTCTAGTTCTAACCCTAAATCTAACCTCCCGCCTAATCCTAACCTTAAGCCCTAATGCTAACGCTAACCCTGAACCCTAAACCTACCCGTAACCCTTAACACTAACCCTATCCGTAAACCTTAACCCTGATCCTAACCATTACCCGCACCCAAGCATTTAACCCTGACCCTAACCCTAATCCTTAATGCTAACCCTAACACTAAACCCTAACCCTAAGCCCAACACTTAACCCTAATCCTATCCCTTAACCCTAACCCTAACCCTAACCCTAATGCTAACCCCTAAACGTAACCCTAACCGTGAACAGTAAACCTAACCCTAACCTCTAACACAAACCATAGCACATAACTCTAACCCTAAAACTAACCCTAACCCTAACCCTAAACCTAAACCCTAACTCTTAACCTTAACAATAAGCGTTAACTCTCATGCTAACCTTTAATCCTAACCCTAATCCTAATCTTCAACCCTAAAACTAACACTTAACCCTAACCCTGTACCAAACCCTAACCCCTCATCTTAACCCTAACCTTAAACCTCAACCCTAAACCAAAGTGTAACCGTTAAATCTAAGAGTAACCTTTAACCCTAACCGTAATCCCTAAGCCTAAGCCCTCACCCTAACACTAAACTTCATCCTTAACCCTAACCATAACCCTAACCCTAAATCTAATTCTCAGACTTCTTGCTTTCTTAGAGTTTAGAAAGCCTGCAATCCTCCCATGCCATGCGTGAAAGGAGGCTCTGCCACAGTGTCCTGCATGAAACCCAGAGGCCCATACACTGCGTGCGGTAGAGTGGGTTCCCAGCGACCATCCCAGACACCTAACATTGCCTCCTAGGGCATACAGGGCCCGTGCCCTAAGCATAAACCCTACCCCTCACCCATAAGCCTAACCCACAACATAACACCTAACCCTGATCCTACTGCTCACCTTAACAGGGAAACCTCACCATAACCCTCACTTTAACCCCATATCTTAACATTAATGCATGACACCCTGAGAACAAGCCCTATACCGTCATTATATCCCTAACTCCTAGCTATAACCGTAACACCTAATCCCTAATTCTGAAACGCCAACCCTAACCTTAACCCGACCAACAACACTAACACTAACCCTAACCCCTTACCCTAATCCTACGCCTAAAAGTAACCCTAACCGTTGATCCTTCGTCATAACCCCTAACCTTAACCCTAACCCTTAACCCTATTCCCAATCCTAACCATTAAACAGAACCCTAACTCTTAAACCTAACCCTAACCTTTACCCTAATGCCTAGAGATCTAACCCCAACACTGACCTACAGTTAACACTAACCCCAACCCCTAATGCTAACCTTAAACCTGAACCAAGCTCCTAACCCTTAACCCTAACACTATCCCTAACCCCTAAGCCTAACCCCAACTGTTAACCCTCTAACCCTCACCCTGAATCCTAACCCTATCCCTTAACCCTAACCCCTAACCCTAACGCTAACTCCAACCCTAAACCTTACCCTGGCCCCGTAACCCAGACGTAACACCTTACCCCTAACACTAACTCTAACCCTAACCACTAATCCCTAGCACCTAACCCTGACTCGAAACCCAACCCCTAACACGAAAAACCCTAACCCCAACCCCAACCCTAATTCTCACACTACTTCCATTCCCAGAGTGAAGCAAGCCTACAATACAGAGATGCCATGTGTGAGATGAGGCTCCGCCTGAGTCCTGCATGGAGGTCCTGTCCCAAGGCCCAGGGAATGATGTTGTGCTTTCGTGGTGACTCCGACCGCACCCCTCTCACCGTAGATTAACCAGGTCCTGTGCCCTTAAACTGACCGCTAAAGCTAAGCCCTACCACCAACGCTAAGCCCTGACCCTGAACCTAAGCCCCGAGCCTAAAGCCCAACATTAACTCTAGACCCTTACCCTAAACCTAATCCCTAACCCTAATGCTAACCCCTAAACCCAACCCTAACCGTGAACAGTAAACCTAACCCTAACCCCTAACACAAACCATAGCACATAACTCTAACCCTAAATCTAACCCTAAGCCTAACCGTAAACCCTAACTCTTAACCTTAACCCTAAGCGTTAACTCTCACGCTAACCTTTAATCCCACCCCTAATCCTAATCTTCAACCCAAACCTAACACTTAACCCTAAACGTCTACCAAACCCTAACCCCTCATCTTAACCCTAACCGTAACCCTCAACCCTAAACCGAACTGTAACCGTTAAACCTAAGAGTAACCTTTAACCCTAACCCTAATCCCTAACCTTAAGCCCTCACCCTAACACTAAACTTCATCCTTAACCCTAACCAGAATCCTAACCCTAAATCTAATTATCAGACTTCTTGCTTTCTTAGAGTTTAGAAAGACTGCAATCCTCCCATGCCATGCGTGAAAGGAGGCTCTACCACTGTGTCCTGTATGAAACCCACGGGCCCATACCCAGAGTATGATAGAGTGGGTTCCCGGGTACAATCCCAGCCCCCTAAACTCCCGCCGCCCGCCTAATGCAGACAGGGCCCGTGCGCTAAGCATAAAAAATACCTTTAACAGATAATCCTAACCCTGAACATAACACCCAACCCTGTTCCTATTTCTCCCCTTAACACGTAAACCTCACCGTGAGCCTAACTTTAACCTCTTATCCTAACGTTAATGCATAACCCATTCCCTGAGAACAACCCCTATCCCATAATTCTAACCCTAACTCTAGTCATCACTGGAACACCTAATCCCTAACCCTAATTCTAAACCGCTAACCCTAACCGTAACCCTACCTACAACCCTAACACTGACAGTAAACCTTACTTCTAACCCCAACGCTATGCCTAACAAAAACCCTAACCCTTCACCCAAACCCCTAAGCCTTACGCTAACCCTTAACCCTAATCCTAATCCTAACCATTAAACCTAACCCTAGCTCTTAAAGCTAACCCTAAACCTTACCCTCACGACTAGACCTAAGCCTGACACTAACCTAACACCTAACCCTAACCAGAACCCCTAAAGCTAACCCTGAAACCTATCCCTAACCCTAGCAGTAAACTTTAACCCTAAACCTAAGCCCAACCCATAACCCTAATCCTATCCTTTTACCCTGAAACTAACCCCTAAACCTAACCCCTATACCTAACCCTAACTCTAACCCCAATCCTAATTCTAACCATACCCCTTCATAAAACACGAACTCCTAACCGCTAACCCTAACACTAACCAAAAACCCTAATCGCTAATCCCTAACCCTAACGCTTAACCTTTAACCTAACCGTTAACCCTCACCCTAATTCTTAACACTGACCCTAACCTTAACCTTTAACTCTAAGCCTAACCCTTAACCCTACCGTAAGGAAGACCCTTTATGCTAATGGTATCCCTTATCCCTAACCCTAACACTACAGCTAAAAATAACCCTAACCTTGGATCCTTAAACCTAACCCCTAACACTTGCTTTAACCCCAAACCCTAACCCTAATCCTAAGCATTACACCTAACCCTATCTCTTAACCCTAACCCTAGCCCTTACTCTAACGCCTAGTTCTAACCCTAAATCTAACCTCCCGCCTAATCCTAACCTTAAGCACTAATGCTAACGCTAACCCTGAACCCTAAACCTACCCGTAACCCTTAACACTAACCCTATCCGTAAACCTTAACCCTGACCCTAACCATTACCCGCACCCAAGCATTTAACCCTGACCCTAACCCTAATCCTTAATGATAACCCTAACACTAAACCCTAACCCTAAGCCCAACACTTAACCCTAATCCTATCCCTTAACCCTAACCCTAACCCTAACCCTAATGCTAACCCCGAAACGTAACCCTAACCGTGAACAGTAAACCTAACCCTAACCTCTAACACAAACCATAGCACATAACTCTAACCCTAAAACTAACCCTAACCCTAACACTAACACTAAACCCTAACTCTTAACCTTAACTCTAAGCGTTAACTCTCACGCTAACCTTTAATCCTAACCCTAATCCTAATCTTCAACCCTAAACCTAACACTTAACTCTAACCCTGTACCAAACCCTAACCCCTCATCTTAACACTAACCTTAAACCTCAACCCTAAACCAAAGTGTAACCGTTAAATCTAAGAGTAACCTTTAACCCTAACCGTAATCCCTAAGCCTAAGCCCTCACCCTAACACTAAACTTCATCCTTAACCCTAACCATAACCCTAACCCTAAATCTAATTCTCAGACTTCTTGCTTTCTTAGAGTTTAGAAAGCCTGCAATCTTCCCACGCCATGTGTGAAAGGAGGCTCTGCCACAGTGTCCTGCATGAAACCCAGAGGCCCATACACTGCGTGCGATAGAGTGGGTTCCCAGCGACCATCACAGACACCTAACTTTGCCTCCTAGGGCATACAGGGCCCGTGCCCTAAGCATAAACCCTACCCCTCACTCATAAGCCTAACCCACAAGATAACACCTAACCCTGATCCTACTGCTCACCTTAACAGGTAAACCTCACCATAACCCTAACTTTAACCCCATATCTTAACGTTAATGCATTACACCCTGAGAACAAGCCCTATACCGTCATTATAACCCTACCTCCTAGCTATAACCGTAACACCTAATCCCTAATTCTGAAGCGCCAACCCTAACCTTAACCCGACCAACAACAGTAACACTAACCCTGACCCCTTACCCTAACCCTACGCCTAAAAGTAACCCTAACCGTTGATCCTTCGTCATAACCCCTAACCTTAACCCTAACCCTTAACCTATTCCCAATCGTAACCATTAAACAGAACCCTAACTCTTAACCCTAACCCTAACCTTTACCCTAATGCCTAGAGATCTAACCCCAACACTGACCTACAGTTAACACTAACCCCAACCCCTAATGCTAACCTTAAACCTGAACCAAGCTCCTAACCCTTAACCCTAACACTATCCCTAACCCCTAAGCCTAACCCCAACTGTTAACCCTCTAACCCTCACCCTGAATCCTAACCCTATCCCTTAACCCTAACCCCTAACCCTAACGCTAACTCCAACCCTAAACCTTACCCTGGCCCCCTAACCCAGACGTAACACCTTACCCCTAACACTAACTCTAACCCTAACCACTAATACCTAGCACCTAACCCTGACTCGAAACCTAACCCCTAACACGAAAAACCCTAACCCCAACCCCAACCCTAATTCTCACACTACTTCCATTCCCAGAGTGAAGCAAGCCTACAATACAGCCATGCCATGTGTGAGATGAGGCTCCGCCTGTATCCTGCATGGAGGTCCTGTCCTAAGGCCCAGGGAATGATGTTGTGCTTTCGTTGTGACTCCGACCGCACCCCTCTCACCGTAGATTAACCAGGTCCTGTGCCCTTAAACTGACCGCTAAAGCTAAGCCCTACCACCAACGCTAACCCCTGACCCTGAAACTAAGCGCCGAGCCTAAAGCCCAACATTAACTCTAGACCGTTACCCTAAACCTAATCCCTAACCCTAATGCTAACCCCTAAACCCAACCCTAACCGTGAACAGTAAACCTAACCCTAACCCCTAACACAAACCATAGCACATAACTCTAACCCTAAAACTAACCCTAACCCTAACCGAAAACCCTAACCCTTAACCTTAACCCTATGCGTTAACTCTCACGCTAACCTTTAATCCTAACCCTAATCCTAATCTTCAACCCTAAACCTAACACTTAACCCTAAACGTCTACCAAACCCTTACCCCTCATCTTAACCCTAACCGTAAACCTCAACCCTAAACCGAACTGTAACCGTTAAACCTAAGAGTAACCTTTCACCCTAAACCTAATCCCTAACCTTAAGCCCTCACCCTAACACTAAACTTCATCCTTAACCCTAACCAGAATCCTAACCCTAAATCTAATTATCAGACTTCTTGCTTTCTTAGAGTTTAGAAAGACTGCAATCCTCCCATGCCATGCGTGAAAGGAGGCTCTACCACTGTGTCCTGTATGAAACCCACGGGCCCATACCCAGAGTATGATAGAGTGGGTTCCCGGGTACAATCCCAGCCCCCTAAACTCCCCCCGCCCGCCCAATGCAGACAGGGCCCGTGCGCTAAGCATAAAAAATACCTTTAACAGATAATCCTAACCCTGAACATAACACCCAACCCTGTTCCTATTTCTCCCCTTAACACGTAAACCTCACCGTGAGCCTAACTTTAACCTCTTATCCTAACGTTAATGCATAACCCATTCCCTGAGAACAACCCCTATCCCATAATTCTAACCCTAACTCCTAGTCATCACTGGAACACCTAATCCCTAACCCTAATTCTAAACCGCTAACCCTAACCGTAACCCTACCTACAACCCTAACACTGACAGTAACCCTTACTTCTAACCCCAACGCTATGCCTAACAAAAACCCTAACCCTTCACCCAAACCCCTAAGCCTTACGCTAACCCTTAACCCTAATCCTAATCCTAACCATTAAACCTAACCCTAGCTCTTAAAGCTAACCCTAAACCTTACCCTCACGACTAGACCTAAGCCTGACACTAACCTAACACCTAACCCTAACCAGAACCCCTAAAGCTAACCCTGAAACCTATCCCTAACCCTAGCAGTAAACTTTAACCCTAAACCTAAGCCCAACCCATAACCCTAATCCTATCCTTTTACCCTGAAACTAACCCCTAAACCTAACCCCTATACCTAACCCTAACTCTAACCCCAATCCTAATTCTAACCATACCCCTTCATAAAACACGAACTCCTAACCGCTAACCCTAACACTAACCAAAAACCCTAATCGCTAATCCCTAACCCTAACGCTTAACCTTTACCCTAACCGTTAACCCTCACCCTAATTCTTAACACTGACCCTAACCTTAACCTTTAACTCTAAGCCTAACCCTTAACCCTACAGTAAGGAAGACCCTTAATGCTAATGGGATCCATTTTCCCTAACCCTAACACTACAGCTAAAAATAACCCTAACCTTTGATCCTTAAACCTAACCCCTAACACTTACTTTAACCCCAAACCCTAACCCTAATCCTAAGCATTAAACCTAACCCTATCTCTTAACCCTAACCCTAGCCCTTACCCTAACGCTTAGATCTAACCCTAAATCTAACCTCCTGCCTAATCCTAACCTTAAGCCCTAATGCTAACTCTAACCCTGAACCCTAAACATACCCATAACCCTTAACACTAACGCTATCCGTAAACCTTAACCCTGACCCTAACCATTACCCGCACCCAAGCATTTAACCCTGACCCTAACCCTAATCCTTAATGATAACGCTAACACTAAACCCTAACCCTAAGCCCAACACTTAACCATAATACTATTCTTTAACCCTAAGCCTAACCCTAACCCCTAACGCTAAACCTAATCCTAACCGCAACCCTAACCCTCAATCTTGAAACTTACTGTTAACCCTGACACTAACCCTTAACCCTAACCCTACTCCTAATCCTTATCCATAAGGTTAATACTGAAGCCTAACCCTGTGCCAAACGCTAAACCCAAACCTTAACCCTAACCCTGAATCTTAAACGTAAACCTAACTGTAACTGTTAAACCTAACACTAACATTTAACCCTAACACCTAACCCTAAGACTCCACCCTAACACTAATCTTCATCCCTAAACATTACCATAATCCTACCCCTAAATCTAATTCTCAGACTTCTTGCTTTCTCAGAGTTTAGAAAGCCTACAATCCTCCCATGCCATGAGTTAAAGGGTGCTCTGCCACTCTGTCCTGCATGAAACCCAGGAATCCACACCCAGCGTTCAATAGAGTGTGTTCCCGGGGACAATCCTATCCCCCTAACCCCCGCCCGCCGCCCAGTGCAGACAGGGCCTGTACGCTAAGTATAAGCACTGCCCCTAACAGATAACCCTCACCCTGAACATAACACCTAACCATGATCCTATTCCTAAACGTAAACCATAAACCTCCCCGTAATGCTAACTTATCCCCTTAAATTAACGTTAATGCATAACACCCTGAGAAGAAGCCCTATCCCATAATTCTAATCCTAAACCATAGTCATAACCATAACACCTCATCCCTATTTCTAAAATGAAAACCCTAACTTTCACCCTACCACAACCCTAACCCTAACCCTATCCCCTAACCCTAAGCCCTCACCCTATCACTAATCTTCATCCCTAAACTGTGCCGTAATTTTAACCCTAAATCTAATTCTCAGACTTCTTGTTTTCTCAGAGTTTTGAAAGCCTACAATCCTACTAAGCCATGCATGAAAGCCGGCTCTGCCACAGTGTCCTGCATGAAACCGAGAGGCCCATACACTGCGTGGGATAGAGTGTGTTTTCAGCGACCATCACAGACTCCTAACTTCGCCTCCTAGTGCATACAGGGCCCATGCCCTAAGCATAAACCCTACCCGTCACCCATAACCCTAACCCAGAACATAACACCTAACCCTGATCCTACTGCTCACCTCAACACGTAAACCTCACCGTAACCCTAAGTTCAACCCCTTATCTTAACGTTAATGCATGACACCCTGAGAACAAGCCTATACCGTAATTCTAACCCTAACTCCTAGCCATAACCATAACACCTAATCCCTAATTCTGAAACGCCAACCCTAACCTTAACCCTACCAACACTAACCCTAACCCTAACTCTTAACCATAACACTAACCTTTACCCTAATGCCTAGAGATTTAACCCCAACACTGACCTACAGTTACACTAAACCTACCCTCTAATGCTAACCTTAAACCTGAACCATAAACCTAACCCTTAACCCTAACCCTATCCCTAACCCCCTTACCCTAACTCTAACTGTTAACCCTCACCCTAACCCTCAACCCTGACCCTAACCTTAAACCTTAATCCTAACCACGCGTGAGATGAGCCTCTGCCTTTGTCCTGCATGACAGTTGAAGCCCAACACCCAGGGTACGATGAAGTGGGGACGCAGCCTTGCTCCACATCCACAGTGCCCCGTACGTTAGACAGGGCCCGTGCCCTAACACACACCGTTAAACGTAAGCCCTAACCCTATCACTAAACCAAACCCTTAGTAAGCCCTGAATCTAACTCCTAACAGTAACCCTAATCCCTGACCCTTACTCTTGCCTCTCACCGTAAACCTAAACCCAACCACTAAACATAATCCTAATCTCTAACCCTAACAGTAATCCTAACCCTAATTCTAACCTAAAACCCTAACCCCTAAACCTAATCCTAGTCCCTAACACCTAACCTTACCCTAAACCCAATTCCAATTCTCAGACTTCTTCAATTCAAAAACTTAAAAAAGCCTACAATCCACCAATGCCGTGTCTGAGATGAGGGTCCGCCCCTATGTTCTGCATGACAGGCAGGCGCCAATGCCCAGGGTACTATGGAGTGGGGTCCGGGGGTCTGGAGGCTTGCTAAACTCCAGTTTGGAAGAATTGCTATAGTCATATATAGGGATGCTTACATTTACTGATAGAAAGCAACTATTGGTGTGTGATTTGTAGGCTTGCCTTACTCTAGTTTGGATGAAGAAGCTGAATCATATATAGGAATATTAGCTTTGAGTTAGAGGAAGCATGTATGGGGGGTGCTTTTTTGGCTTGTTAAACTCTGGTTTGGAAGAAGTTTGAGAGTCTTATATAGGAACGATATCATTAATTCAGAGAAAGCAATTATAGGGAGTTGGTTTGTAGGCTTGCTAAGCTCTAGTTTGGAGGAAGGTGAGAGTCATATATAGGAACGCTTACATTCACATAAAGCGTCTACGGGGGGACGGTTTCTAGGCTTCCTAAACTCTAGCTTGGAAAAAGAGGACAGTTATGTATAGGAACTCTCGGCGGGGGATTTGTGGCATTGCTAAAATCTTAGATTGGAAAAGTTGCGAGAGTCATACATAGGAATGTTAACATTCACTCAATGAAAGCAACTATAAGGGGTGCTTTCCAGGCTGGCTACACTCTAATTTGGAAAAAGTGCGACAGTCATATATAGGAAGGCTTATATTCACTCAGACAAAGCAATTATGTGTAGGTGTATAGTAGGCATGCTAACTCTAGTTTGGAAAATTTCGAGAGCCATGTATAGGAAAGCTTACAGTAACTTAGAGAAAGCAACGAACGGGGGTGGAGTGTAGGCTTGCTAAACTCTAGTTTGGAGGAAGTGCCATAGTCCTATATAGGAACGCTTAAATTCGTTCAGAGAAAACAGCTGTCGGGGATTGGTTTGTAGACATAACTCAAGTTTGGAAGAAGTGCGAGAGACATATATAGGAATGTTTACATTGACTCAAAGAAAGCAACTATGGGGGAGTGTTATTTTGGCATGCCAGATGCTAGTTAGGAAGAAGTACAAGACTCATATATAGGAACGCTTACATTCACACACCGAGAGCAACTACGGAGTAGTGTCAGGTAGACATGTTAAAGTCTAGCTTGGGAGAAGTTCCAGAGTCCTATATAGGAAAGGTAACAGCCACTTTGAAAAAGCAAGTCTTGGCGGGTGGTTTGTAGGCCTGCAAAACCCTGTTTTGGTTGAAGTGTGAGAGTCATATATGAGAACGCTTACATTCCCTCAGAGAAAGCAACGATGGGGTTGTTTGTAGGCTTACTAAACTGCAGTTTGGAAGAAGCACGAGAATCACATATAGGAACACATACATTTTGACGCACTGAAAGTAACTATGGGGTGGTGTTTTATAGGCATGCTAAACTCTAGTTTGGACAAAGTTTGAGAATCACATATAAGAAAGCTTACAGTCACTTAGAGAAAGCAAATCTCTGGGTGTGGAATGTAGGCCTGCTAAACTCTATTTTGGTTGAAGTGTGAGAGTCATATATGGGAACGCTTACATTCACTCAGAGAAAACAACGTTTGGGTGGTGGTTTGTAGGGCATACTAAACTGTAGTTTGGAAGAAGTACGAGAGTCCTATATAGGAACACTTACATTCACGCAGAGAAAGCACTTATGGCGTCAGGTTTTGTAGGCATGCTAAACTGCAGTTTGGAAGAAGTTGGAGAACCTTATACAGGAATGATTACCATCACCTAGGGAAAGCAACTCTCGGGAGATTGTTTGTACACATGCTAATCTCTAATTTGGATGAAGTGTGAGAGTCAAACATGGGACCGCTTACATACCCTCAGAGAAACAAAATTGGGCTGGTTTTTGTAGGCATACTAATTAGTTTGGAAGAAGTACAAGAATGATATTTGGGAACGCTTACATTCACCCCGAGAAAGCAACTACGGGGTGGTGTTTTGTAAGCATGCTATAGTTTGGAAGAAGTTCTAAACCTGAACAGTCACTTAGAGAAAGCAACTCTTGGTGGGTGATTTTTAGGTCTGCTAAATTGTATTTTGAAAGAAGTACCAGAGTCATATATACTAATGCTTACATTCATGCAAAGAAAAAACTATGGGGTGATGTTTTGTGGGCATGTTAACCTGTAGTTTGGAAGAAGTTGGAGAGTCTTATTTAGGAAAGCTTACAGTCACCTAGAGAAAGCAACTCTCGGGAGATCCTTTCTTGGCCTGCTAAACTCTACTTTGCATCAATTGTGAGAGTCAAACATGGGAATACTTTCATTCATTCAAAGAACGCAACGTTTGGGTGGTGGTTTGTAGGCATTCTAAACTGTATTTTGGAGGAAGTACGAGAGTCATATATCTGAACGCTTACATTCAGGCATAGACAGCAACTCTGGGGTCGTATTTTGTTGGCATGGTAAACTGTGGTTTGGAAGAAGTTTGAGAGTCTTATATAGGAAAGATTACAGCGACAGAGAGAAAACAGCTCTCGGAAGTTTATTGGTAGGCCTGCTAAACTCTAATTTGGATGAAATGTGAGAACGCTTGCATTCATTCACTCAGAGAAAGAAACATTATCGTGATGGTTTGAAGGCATAATAACTGTAGTTGGGAAGAAGTAGGAGAGTCATATATATGAACGGTTACATTCACGCAGAGAACGCAACTGTGGGGTGGCGCAGGTATGCATGTTAATCTGTAGTTTGGAGGAAGTGCGAGAGTCATATCTGGGGAAAATTACAGTCACTTAGAGAAAGGAACCATTTTGGGCTGGTTTGTAGATCTGCTAAATTCTATTTTGGAAACAGAGTGTGAGTCATATATGGGAACGCTTATGTTCACTCAGAGAAAGCAGCCACGGTGTGGTGTTTTGTTGGCATGCTGTAGTTTGAAAGAAGTTGGAGATTCTTATATAGGAAAGTTTACAGTCACCTAGAGAAAGCAACTCACGGGGTGTGGTTTGTAGGCCTGCTAAACTCTAACTTAGATGAAGTGAGAGAGGCATATATATGAACGCTTATATTGATGCAGAGAAAGTAACTATGGGGTGGTGTTTTGTAGGCATGCTAAAATATAATTTGGAAGAAGTTCGAAAGCTGACAGTCACTTAGAGAAAGCAACTCTCGGCGGTTCATTTTTCGGTCTGCTAAATTGTATTTTGAAAGAAGTACCAGAGTCATATATACAAACGCTTACATTCATGCAGAGAAAGCAACTGTGGGGTGGTGTTTTCTAGGCATGCTAAACTCTAGTTTGGACGAAGTTTGAGAATCACATATAAGAAAGCTTAGAGTCACTTAGAGAAAGCAAATCTCTGGTGTGGAATGTAGGCGTGCTAAACTCTATTTTGGTTTCAGAGTGAGAATCATATATGGGAAGGCTTACATTCACTCAGAGAAAGCTACGATGATGTGGTGGTTTGTAGGCATACTAAACTCTAGTTTGGAAGAAGTAGGAGAATCATATATGGGAACACTTACATTCATGCAGAGAAAGCAATTATGGGGTGGATTTTTTGTAGCCATGCTAATCTCTATTTTGCAAGAAGTTAAAGAGAAATATATAGGAAAGCGTACCGTCATTTATAGAAACCAACTTTCGGGGGATGGTTTGTAGGCCTGCAAAACTCTACTTTGGAAGAAGGGGGAGAGTCATATTGGGGACTGCGTACATTCACTCAGAGAAATCAACGATGGGGTTGTGGTTTGTAGGCATACTAAACTCTAGTTTGGAAGAAGTACGAGAATCATATATAGGAACGCTTACATTCATGCAGAGAAAGCAACTATGGAGTGATGTTTGTATGCCTACTAAACTATAGTTTGGGGGATGTTCGAGAGTCATATCTGGGAAGTTTACAGTCATTTAGAGAAAGCAACTCTTGGGGGGGTGGTTCGTAGGCCTGCTAAACTCTATTTTCAATGAAGTGTTAGAATCATATACAGGAACGCTTACATTCACTCAGAGAAAGCAATGTTGGGGTGGCCGTTTTTGAGCATACTGAACTCTACTTTGGAAGAGGTACGAGAGACATATATAGGAACGCTTACATTAACACAGAGAAAGCAAATACGGGGTGCTGTAGTGCAGGCATGCTAAACTATAGATTGGAAGAAGTTCGAAAGCTGACAGTCATTTACAGAAAGCAACTCTTGGCGGGTGATTTTTAGGTCTGCTAAATTGTATTTTGAAAGACGTACCAGAGTCATATAGACAAACGCTTACATTCATGCAGAGAAAGAAACTATGGGGTGATGTGTTGTTGGCATGCTAAACTGCAGTTTGGAAGGAGTTCGAGAGTGTTATATAGGATAACTTACAGTCACCTAGAGAAAGCAACACTCGGGACAGCTTTGCAAGCCTGTAAACACTAATTAGCAGCAATTGTGAGAGTCAAACATGGGAACGCTTACATTCACTCAGAGAACACAACGTTTGGGTGGTGATTTGTAGGCATCATAACTGTAGTTTGGAAGAAGTAGGAGAGTCATATATATGAACGGTTACATTCACGCAGAGAAAGCAACTGATGGGTGGCGTATGTACGCATGTTAATGTATACTTTGGAGGAAGTTCGGGAGTCTTATCTGGGGAAAATTGCAGTCACTTAGAGAAAGCAACCATCGGGGGCCGTTTTGTAGATCTGCTAAATTCTATTTTGGAAGAAGAGAGAAAGTCATATGTGGGAACGCTTATGTTCACTCAGAGAAATCAACGATGGGGCAGTGTTTCGTTGGCATGCTAAACTGTAGTTTGGAAGAAGTTCGCGAGTCTTATATAAGAAAGCTTACAGTCACCTAGAGAAAGTAACTCTCGGCAGATTGTTTCTAAGCATGCTAAACTCTAATTTGCATCAATTGTGAGAGTCAAACATGGGAACGCTTACATTCACTCAGAGAACGCAACGTTTGGGTGGTGGTTTGTAAGCATTCTAAACTGTATTTTGGAGGAAGTAGGAGAGTCATATATACGAATGCTTACATTCACGCAGAGAAAGCAACTCTGGGGTCGTATTTTGTTGGCATGCTAAACTGTGGTTTGGAAGAAGTTCGAGAGCCTTATATAGGAAAGATTACACTGACACAGAGAAAACAACTCTCTGTAGTTTGTTGGTAGGTCTGCTAAACTGTAATTTGGATGAAGTGTGAGAACGCTTGCATTCACTCAGAGAAAGAACTTTGTCGTGGTGGTTTGTAGGAATAACAACTGTAGTTCGAAGAAGTAGGAGAGTCATATATGAACGGTTACATTCACGCAGAGAAAGCAATTGTGGGGTGGTGTATGTAATCATCATAATCTGTAGTTTGGAGGAAGTTCGAGAGTCATATCTGGGGAAAATTAGAGTCACTTAGAGAAAGGAACCATCTTGGGCTGGTGTGTAGGTCTGTTAAATTCTATTTTGGAAAAAGAGTGAGAGTCATATATGGGAACGCTTATGTTCACTCAGAGAAATCAATGATGGGGCGCTGTATTGTTGGCATGCCAAACTGTAGTTTGGAAGAAGTTCGAGAGTCTTATATAGGAAAGTTTACAGTCACCTAGAGAAAGCAACTCACAGGAGGTGGTTTGTAGGCCGCTAAACTCTAATTTGGATGAAGTGAAAGAGGCATACATGGATACGCTTCATTCACTCAGAGAAAGGTAAGTTGGAGTGGCGGTTTTTAGGTATACTAAACTCCAGTTTGGAAGAAGTACGAGAGTCATATATATGAACGCTTGTATGGACGTAGAGAAAGCAACTATGGGGTGGTGTTTTGTAGGCATGCTAAAATATAATTTGGAAGAAGTTCGAAAGCAGACAGTCACTTAGAGAAAGCAACTCTTGGCGGTGGATTTTTAGGTCTGCTAAATTGTATTTTGAAAGAAGTACCAGTGTCATATATAAGAACGCTTACATTCATGCAGAGAAAGCATCTGTGGGGTGGTGTATTGTAGGCATGCTAAAATCTAGTTTGGACGAAGTTTGAGAATCACATATAAGAAAGCTTAGAGTCACTTAGAGAAAGCAAATCTCTGGTTGTGGAATGTAGGCGTGCTAAACTCTATTGTGGTTTAAGACTGAGCATCATATATGGAAAGGGTTACATTCACTCAGAGAAAGCAACGATGGTGTGGTGGTTTGTAGGCATACTAAACTCTAGTTTGGAAGAAGTAGGAGAATGATATATGGGAACGCTTACATTCATGCAGAGAAAGCAATGATGCGGTGGATTTTTTGCACCCATGCTAATCTCTAGTTTGGAAGAAGTTATATAGGAAAGCGTACAGTCATTTATAGAAACCAATTTACGGGGGATGGATGGTAGGCCTGCAAAACTCTACTTTGGAAGAAGGGGGAGAGTCATATTGGGGACCACGTACATTGACTCAGAGAAATCAAGGATGGGGTTGTGTTTTGTAGGCATACTAAACTCTAGTTTGGAAGAAGTACGAGAATCATATATAGGAACGCTTACATTCATGCAGAGAAAGCAACTATGGAGTGATGTTTGTATGCCTACTAAACTATAGTTTGGAGGATGTTCGAGAGTCATATCTGGGAAGCTTACAGTCATTTAGAGAAAGCAACTCTCTGGGGTGGTTCGTAGGCCTGCTAAACTCTATTTTCAATGAAGTGTTAGAATCATATACAGGAACGCTTACATTCACTCAGAGAAAGCAACGTTGGGGTGGTGGTTTGTAGGTATACTAACCTGTAATTTGGAAGAAGCAAAAGAATCACATATAGAACCGCTTACATTCAGGCACTGAAAGCCACTATGGGTTTGTGTTTTTAGGCATGCTAAACTGTAGTTTGGAAGAAGTTCGAAAGCTGTCACTTAGAGAAAGAAACTCTCTGCGTGTGATTTTTAGGTCTGCTAAATTGTGTTTTGAAATAAGTACCAGAATCATAGTTACAAACGGTTACATTCATGCAGAGAAAGAAACTATGGGGTGATGTTTTGTGGGCATGCTAAACTGCCCACAAAACTTCTAAGAAGTTCGAGAGTCTTATATAGGAAAGCTTACAGTCACCTAGAGAAAGCAACTCTCGGGAGATGGTTTCTAAGCCTGCTAAACTAATTTGCACCGATTGTTAAAGTCAAACATGGGAAGGTTTACATCCACTCAGAACGCAACGTTTGGGTTGTGGTTTGTGGCCATAATAACTGTAGTTCGGAAAAAGTAGGAAAGTCATATATATGAACGGTTACATTCACGCAGAGAAAGCAACTGTTGGGTACCGTATGTACACGTGCTAATCTATAGTTTGGAGGAAATTCGAGAGTCATATCTAGGGAAAATTACAGTCACATAGCTAAATCAACCATCGGGGACTGGTTTGTAGGTCTGCTAAATTCTATTTTGGAAAAAGAGATTCATATAAGGGAATGCTTATGTTCACTCAGAGAAAGCAACGATCCGGTGGTGTATTGTTGGCATGCTAAACTGTAGTTTGGAAGAAGTTCGAGAGTTTTATATAGGAAAGCTTACATTCACCTAGAGAAAGCAACTTTCAGGATGTGGTTTATAGGCCTGGTGAACTCTAATTTGGATCAAGTGTGAGAGTCATACATACGAGTTCCAAAATACAGTTTAGTATGCCTACAAACCACCAGCCCAACATTGCTTTCTCTGAGTGGATATAGGCTTTCCCTTATATGAATCTCGGACTGCTTTCAAAATGCAATTTACCGGACCTACAAAACACCACCTGAGAGTTGCTTTCTCTCACTATAAGCTTTCCTATATATGACTTTGGAACATAGTTTAGCATGCCAACAAAAGGCCACCCCATAGTTTGCGTGAATGTAAGCGTTCCTATGCATCACGCTCGTACTTCTTCCAAAGTATAGTACACCTACAAACCACCTCCCCAACTTTGCTTTTTCTGAGTGAATGTAAGCATTCTTTTATTCTCGTACTTCCTCCAAACTCCAGTTTAGTGTGACTAAAAACCACCACCGCAACCCTGCTTTCTCTGAGTGAATGTTAGCGTTCCCGTTTATGATTCACACTTCATCCAAAATAGAATTTAGCAGAACTACAAACCAGCCCCCAAGGGTTGCTTTCTCTGTGAGACTGTAAGCTTTCCTATTACTCTTAACTTCTTCGCAACTAGAGATTTGCATGCCTACAAAACACCACCCCATAGTTGCCCTCTCTGCGTGAATGTAAGCACTTGTATATATGACTCTGCTACTTCTTCCAAAATACAGTTTAGTATGCTTACAAACAACCAACCAAACGTTGCGTTCTCTGAGAGAATGTTAGCGTTCCCAAGTATGACTGTTCCAAATGATGCAAAGTAGAGTTTAGCAGGCTTACAAACTATCTCTCGAAAGTTGCTTCCTCTGGGGGACTGTAAGCTTTCCTATAAAAGACTGTCGAACTTCTTCGAAACTACATTTCAGCACGCCAACAAAACATCACCACATAGTTTCTTTCTCAGCATAAATATAAGCGATTTTATATATGACTCTGGTACTTCTTTCAAAATACAATTTAGCAGACCTCTAAATCAACCGCCGAGAGTTGCCTTCTCTAAGTCACTGTCAGCTTTCGAACTTCTTCCAAATTATATTTTAGCAGGCCTACAAAACACCACCCCATAGTGGCCCTCTCTGGGTGAATGTAAGCGCTCATATATATGACTCTGCTACTTCCAAAATACCGTTTAGTATGCTTACAAACAACCACCCAAAAGTTAAGTTCTCTGAGAGAATGTTAGCGTTCCCAAGTATGACTGTTCCAAATGATGCAAAGTAGAGTTTAGCAGGCTTACAAACTATCTCTCGAAAGTTGCTTCCTCTAGGGGACTGTAAGGTTTCCTATAAAAGACTGTCGAACTTCTTCGAAACTACATTTCAGCACGCCAACAAAACATCACCACATAGTTTTTCTCAGCATAAATGTAAGAGATTTTATATATGACTCTGGTACTTCTTTCAAAATACAATTTAGCAGACCTCAAAATCAACCGCCAAGAGTTGCATACTCTAAGTCACTGTCAGCTTTCGAACTTCTTCCAAATTATATTTTAGCATGCCTACAAAACACCACCCCATAGTTGCTTTCTCTGCGTCCATATGAGCGTTCATGTATATGACTCTCGTACTTCTTCCAAACTGGAGTTTAGTATACCTAAAAACCGGCACCACAATTTACCTTTCTCTGAGTGAATGAAGCGTATCCATGTATGCCTCTTTCACTTCATCCAAATTAGAGTTTAGTGGCCCACAAACCACCTCCTGTGAGTTGCATTCTCTAGGTGACTGTAAACTTTCCTATATAAGACTCTCGAACTTCTTCCAAACTACAGTTTGGCATGCCAACAATACAGCGCCCCATCGTTGATTTCTCTGAGTGAACATAAGCGTTCCCATATATGACTCTCACTCTTCTTCCAAAATAGAATTTAGCAGACCTACACAACACCCGATGGTTCCAATTCTCTACGTGACTCTAATTTTTCCCACATATGACTCTCGAACTTTCTCCAAACTATAGATTATGATGATTACATAGGCCACCCCACAGTTGCTTTCTCTGCGTGAATGTAACCGTTCATATATGACTCTCCTTCTTTTAAACTACAGCATTTATTCCTACAAACCATCACGACAACGTTCTTTCTCTGAGTGAATGCAAGCATTCTCACACTTCATCCAAATTACAGTTTAGCAGATCTACCAACAAACTACAGAGAGTTGTTTTTCTCTGTGTCACTGTAATCTTTCTTATGTAAGGCTCTCGAACTTCTTCCAAACCACAGTTTAGCATGCCAACAAAATACGACCCCAGAGTTGCTTTCTCTGCGTGAATGTAAGCATTCGTATATATGACTCTCCTACTTCCTCCAAAATACAGTTTAGAATGCTTACAAACCACCACCCAAACGTTGCATTCTCTGAGTGAATGTAAGCGTTCCCATGTTTGACTCTCACAATTGATGCAAATTAGAATTTAGCATGCTTAGAAACAATCTCCCGAGAGTTGCTTTCTCTAGGTGACTGTAATTTTCCCCAGATATGACTCTCGCACTTCCTCCAAACTACAGATTAGCATGCATACACACGCCACCCAACAGTTGCTTTCTCTGCGTGAATGTAACCGTTCATATATATGACTCTCCTACTTCTTCTGAACTACAGTTATTATGCCTACAAACCACCACCCAAACGTTGTGTTCTCTGAGTGAATGTAAGCGTTCCAAAGTTTGACTCTCACAATTGCTGCTAGTTAGAGTTTAGCAGGCTTGCAAAGCTCTCCTGAGTGTTGCTTTCTCTAGGTGACTGTAAGCTATCCAAATAACACTCTCGAACTCCTTCCAAACTGCAGTTTAGCATCCCCACAACACATCACCCCATATTTTCTTTCTACGCATGAATGTAAGCGTTTGTATATAAGACTCTGACACGTCTTTCAAAATACAATTTAGCAGACTGAAAAAATCACCCGCCAAGAGTTGCTTTCTCTAAGTGACTGTCAGCTTTCGAACTTCTTCCAATCTATAGTTTAGCATGCCTGCACTACAGCACCCCGTATTTGCTTTCTCTGTGTTAATGTAAGCGTTCGTATTTATGTCTCTCGTACCTCTTCCAAAGTAGAGTTTAGTATGCTCAAAAACGGCCACCCCAACGTTGCTTTCTCTGAGTGAATGTAAGCGTTCCTGTATATGATTTTAACACTTCATTGAAAATAGAGTTTAGCAGGCCTACGAACCACCCCCCGAGAGTTACATCCTCCAAACTATAGTTTAGTAGGCATACAAACATCACTCCATAGTTGCTTTCTCTGCGTGAATGTAACCGTTCATATATATGACTTTCCTACTTCTTCCGAACTACAGTTATTATGGCCACAAACTACAACCCAAACCTTGCGTTCTGAGTGGATGTAAACTTTCCCACATTTGACTTTAACAGTTGGTGCAAATTAGCAGGCTTAGAAACCATCTCCCGAGAGTTGCTCTCTCTAGGTGACTGTAAGCTTTGCTATATAAGATTCTAAACTTCCTCCAAACTATAGTTTAGTAGGCATAAAAACATCACTCCATAGTTGCTTTCTCTGCATGAATGTAAGCGTTCCTATATATGATTCTCGTACTTCCTCCAAACTAGAGTTTAGTATGCCTACAAAACACAACCCCATCCTTGATTTCTCTGAGTCAATGTACGTGGTCCCCAATATGACTCTCTCACTTCTTCCAAAGTAGAGTTTTGCAGGCCTACCGTCCATCCCCCGAAAGTTGGTTTCTATAAATGACTGTACGCTTTCCTATATAACTTCTTCCAAACTAGAGATTAGCATGGGTACAAAAACCCACCCCATAATTGCTTTCTCTGCATGAATGTAAGCATTCCCAAATATCATTTTCCTACTTCTTCCAAACTAGAGTTTAGTATGCCTACAAACCACCACATCATCGTTGCTTTCTCTGAGTGAATGTAACCCTTTCCATATATGACTCTCAACCTTAAACCAAAATAGAATTTAGCACGCCTACATTCCACAACCAGAAATTTGCTTTCCCTAAGAGACTCTAAGCTTTCTTATATGTGATTCTCAAACTTCGTCCAAACTAGAGTTTAGCACGCCTAGAAAACACCACCCCACAGTTGCTTTCTCTGCATGAATGTAAGCGTTTGTATATATGACACTGGTACTTCTTTCAAAATACAATTTAGCAGACCTAAAAATCTACCGCCAAGAGTTGCTTTCTCTGACTGTCTGCTTTCGAACTTCTTCCAAACTATATTTTAGCATGCCAACAAAACACCACCCCATAGTTGCTTTCTCTGCATCCATATAAGCGTTCATATATATGTCTCTCGTACTTCTTCCAAACTGGAGTTTAGTATACCTAAAAACCGGCACCACAGTTTACCTTTCTCTGAGTGAATGAAGCGTATCCATGTATGCCTCTTTCACTTCATCCAAATTAGAGTTTAGCGGCCTACAAACCACTTCCTGTGAGTTGCTTTCTCTAGGTGACTGTAAACTTTCCTATATAAGACTCTCGAACTTCTTCCAAACTACAGTTTGGCATGCCAACAATACAGCGCCCCATCGTTGATTTCTCTGGGTGAACATAAGCGTTCCCATATATGACTCTCACTCTTTTTCCAAAATAGAATTTAACAGACCTACACACCAGCCCCCGATGGTTCCTTTCTCTAAGTGACTCTAATTTTCCCCAGATATGACTCTCGAACTTCCTCCAAACTACAGATTATGATGATTACATACACCACCCCACAATTGCTTTCTCTGCGTGAATGTAACCGTTCATATATGACTCTCCTACTTCTTCGAACTACAGTTGTTATTCCTACAAACCACCACGACAAAGTTCTTTCTCTGAGTGAATGCAAGCGTTCTCACACTTCATCCAAATTACAGTTTAGCAGACCTACCAACAAACTACAGAGAGTTGTTTTCTCTGTGTCAGTGTAATCTTTCCTATATAAGGCTCTCGAACTTCTTCCAAACCACAGTTTAGCATGCCAACAAAATACGACCCCAGAGTTGCTTTCTCTGCGTGAATGTAAGCATTCGTATATATGACTCTCCTACTTCCTCCAAAATACAGTTTAGAATGCTTACAAACCACCACCCAAACGTTGCGTTCTCTGAGTGAATGTAAGCGTTCCCATGTTTGACTCTCACAATTGATGCAAATTAGAGTTTAGCATGCTTAGAAACAATCTGCCGAGAGTTACTTTCTCTAGGTGACTGTAAGCTTTCTTATATAAGACTCGCGAACTTCTTCCAAACTACAGTTTAGCATGCCAACGAAACACTGCCCCATCGTTGATTTCTCTGAGTGAACATAAGCGTTCCCACATATGACTTTCTCTCTTCTTCCAAAATAGAATTTAGCAGATCTACAAAACGGCCCCCGATGGTTGCTTTCTCTAAGTGACTGCAATTTTCCCCAGATAAGACTCCCGAACTTCCTCCAAAGTATACATTAACATGCGTACATACGCCACCCATCAGTTGCTTTCTCTGCGTGAATGTAACCGTTCATATATATGACTCTCCTACTTCTTCCAAACTACAGTTATGATGCCTACAAATCACCACCCAAACGTTGTGTTCTCTGAGTGAATGTAAGCGTTCCCATGTTTGACTCTCACAATTGCTGCTAATTAGTGTTTACAGGCTTGCAAAGCTGTCCCGAGTGTTGCTTTCTCTAGGTGACTGTAAGTTATCCTATATAACACTCTCGAACTCCTTCCAAACTGCAGTTTAGCATGCCAACAACACATCACCCCATAGTTTCTTTCTCTGCATGAATGTAAGCGTTTGTCTATATGACTCTGGTACGTCTTTCAAAATACAATTTAGCAGACCTAAAAATCACCCACCAAGAGTTGCTTTCTGTAAATGACTGTCAGCTTTCGAACTTCTTCCAATCTATAGTTTAGCATGCCTGCACTACAGCACCCCGTATTTGCTTTCTCTGTGTTAATGTAAGCGTTCCTGTATATGTCTCTCGTACCTCTTCCAAAGTAGAGTTCAGTATGCTCAAAAACGGCCACCCCAACGTTGCTTTCTCTGAGTGAATGTAAGCGTTCCTGTATATGATTCTAACACTTCATTGAAAATAGAGTTTAGCAGGCCTACGAACCACCCCCCCAAGAGTTGCTTTCTCTAAATGACTGTAAGCATCCCAGATATGACTCTCGAACATCCCCCAAACTATAGTTTAGTAGGCATACAAACATCACTCCATAGTTGCTTTCTCTGCATGAATGTAAGCGTTCCTATATATGATTCTCGTACTTCTTCCAAACTAGAGTTTAATATGCCTACAAACCACAACCCCATCGTTGATTTCTCTGAGTGAATGTACGCAGTCCCCAAAATGACTCTCCCCCTTCTTCCAAAGTAGAGTTTTGCAGGCCTACAAACCATCCCCCGAAAGTTGGTTTCTATAAATGACGGTACGCTTTCCTATATATTACTCTTTAACTTCTTGCAAAATAGAGATTAGCATGGCTACAAAAAATCCACCCCATAATTGCTTTCTCTGCATGAATGTAAGTGTTCCCATATATCATTCTCCTACTTCTTCCAAACTAGAGTTTAGTATGCCTACAAACCACCACATCATCGTAGCTTTCTCTGAGTGAATGTAAGCCTTCCCATATATGACTCTCACTCTGAAACCAAAATAGAGTTTAGCACGCCTACATTCCACACCAGAGATTTGCTTTCTCTAAGTGACTCTAAGCTTTCTTATATGTGATTCTCAAACTTCGTCCAAACTAGAGTTTAGCATGCCTAGAAAACACCACCCCACAGTTGCTTTCTCTGCATGAATGTAAGCGTTTGTATATATGACTCTGGTACTTCTTTCAAAATACAATTTAGCAGACCGAAAAATGAACCGCCGAGAGTTGCTTTCTCTAAGTGACTGTCTGCTTTCGAACTTCTTCCAAATTATGTTTTAGCATGCCTACAAAACACCACCCCATAGTTACTTTCTCTGCATCAATATAAGCGTTCATATATATGCCTCTCTCACTTCATCTAAATTAGAGTTTAGCAGGCCTACAAACCACGCCCTGTGAGTTGCTTTCTCTAGGTGACTGTAAACTTTCCTATATAAGAATCTCCAACTTCTTTCAAACTACAGCATGCCAACAAAACACCACACCGTGGTTGCTTTCTCTGAGTGAACATAAGCGTTCCCATATATGACAAACACTCTGTTTCCAAAATAGAATTTAGCAGATCTACAAACCAGCCCAAGATGGTTCCTTTCTCTAAGTGACTGTAATTTTCCCCAGATATGACTCTCGCACTTCCTCCAAACTACAGATTAACATGCATACCTGCGCCACCCCACAGTTGCTTTCTCTGCGTGAATGTAACCGTTCATATATATGACTCTCCTACTTCTTCCCAACTACAGTTATTATGCCTTCAAACCATCACGATAATGTTTCTTTCTCTGAGTGAATGAATGCAAGCGTTCTCACATTTCATCCAAATTAGAGTTTAGCAGGCCTACCAATAAGCTTCCGAGAGTTGTTTTCTCTGTGTCACTGTAATCTTTCCTATATAAGACTCTCGAACTTCTTGCAAACCACAGTTTAGCATGCCAACAAAATACGACCCCAGAGTGGCTTTCTCTGCCTGAATGTAAGCGTTCATATATATGACTCTCTTACTTCCTCCAAAATACAGTTTAGAATGCCTACAAACCACCACCCAAACGTTGCGTTCTCTGAATGAATGAAAGCATTCTCATGTTTGACTCTCACAGTTGATGCAAAGTAGAGTTTAGCAGGCCAAGAAAGGATCTCCCGAGAGTTACTTTCTCTAGGTGACTGTAAGCTTTCCTAAATAAGACTCTCCAACTTCTTCCAAACTACAGGTTAACATGCCCACAAAACATCACCCCATAGTTTTTTCTTTGCATGAATGTAAGCATTAGTATATATGACTCTGGTACTTCTTTCAAAATACAATTTAGCAGA
Source organism: Eulemur rufifrons (assembly GCF_041146395.1). NCBI lineage: Eukaryota > Metazoa > Chordata > Mammalia > Primates > Lemuridae > Eulemur > Eulemur rufifrons. Next base: position 238,536 of record NW_027182813.1, read on the forward strand.
CCTAAAAATCACCCACCAAGAGTTGCTTTCTCTAAGTGACTGTTCAGGTTTAGAACTTCTTCCAAACTATAGCATGCTTACAAAACACCACCCCGTAGTTGCTTTCTCTGGGTGAATGTAAACGTTCCCAAATATCATTCTCGTACTTCTTCCAAACTATTTAGTATGCCTACAAAAAACAGCCCAATGTTGTTTCTCTGAGGGAATGTAAGCGGTCCCATGTTTGACTCTCACACTTCATCCAAATTAGAGTTTAGCATGTGTACAAACAATCTCCCGAGAGTTGCTTTCCCTAGGTGATGGTAATCATTCCTGTATAAGGTTCTCCAACTTCTTCCAAACTGCAGTTTAGCATGCCTACAAAACCTGACGCTATAAGTGCTTTCTCTGCGTGAATGTAAGTGTTCCTATATAGGACTCTCGTACTTCTTCCAAACTACAGTTTAGTATGCCCTACAAACCACCACCCAAACGTTGTTTTCTCTGAGTGAATGTAAGCGTTCCCATATATGACTCTCACACTTCAACCAAAATAGAGTTTAGCAGGCCTACATTCCACACCCAGAGAGTTGTTTTCTCTACGTGACTGTAAACTTTCCTATATATGACTCTCAAACTTCGTCCAAACTAGAGTTTTGCAAGCCTACAAAACACCACCCCATAGTTGTTTTCGGTGCCGGAATGTAAGCGGCTCTACATGTGATTCTCTTGCTTCTTCCAAATTACAGGTTAGTATGCCTAGGAACCACAACCACGACGTTGCTTTCACTGAGTTCCCATATATTATTCTAACACTTCATTGAAAATAGAGTTTAGCAGGCCTACGAAACACCCCCCGAGAGTTGCTTTCTCTAAGTGACTGTAAGCTTCCCAGATATGACTCTCGAACTTCCTCCAAACTATATTTTAGTAGGCATACAAACATCACTCCATAGTTGCTTTCTCTGCGTGAAGGTAAGCGTTCCTATATACGATTCTCGTACTTCTTCCAAACTAGAGTTGACTATGCCTACAAATCACAATCCCATCGTTGATTTCTCTGAGTGAATGCACGCGGTCCCCAATATGACTCTCCCCCTTCTTCCAAACTGGAGTTTTGCAGGTGTACAAAACATCCCCCGAGAGTTGGTTTCTATGACTGTAACCTTTCCTATATATTACTCCTTAACTTCTTCCAAACTAGAGATTAGCATGGCTACAAAAACGCCACCCCATAATTGCTTTCTGTACGTGAATGTAAGCGTTCCCATATATCATTCTCCCACTTCTTCCAAACTAGAGTTTAGTATGCCTACAAACCACCACGTCGTCGTTGCTTTCTCTGAGGGAATGTAAGCCTTCCCATATATGACTCTCACTCTTAAACCAAAATAGAGTTTAGCAGGCCTACTTTCCACACCCAGAGATTTGCTTTCTCTAAGTGACTCTAAGCTTTCTTATATGTGATTCTCAAACTTCGTCCAAACTAGAGTTTAGCATGCCTATAAAACACCACCCCATAGTTACTTTCAGTGCGTCAAAATGTATGTGTTCCTATATGTGATTCTCGTGCTTCTTCCAAACTGCAGTTTAGTAAGCCTACAAACAACCCCATCGTTGCTTTCTCTGAGGGAATGTAAGCGTTCTCATATATGACTCTCACACTTCAACCAAAACAGGGTTTTGCAGGCCTACAAACCACCCGCCAAGACTTGCTTTTTCAAAGTGGCTGTTACCTTTCCTATATAGGACTCTGGAACTTCTCCGAAGCTAGACTTTAACATGTCTACCTGACACTACTCCGTAGTTGCTCTCGGTGTGTGAATGTAAGCGTTCCTATATATGAGTCTTGTACTTCTTCCTAACTAGCATCTGGCATGCCAAAATAACACTCCCCCATAGTTGCTTTCTTTGAGTCAATGTAAACATTCCTATATATGTCTCTCGCACTTCTTCCAAACTTGAGTTATGTCTACAAACCAATCCCCGACAGCTGTTTTCTCTGAACGAATTTAAGCGTTCCTATATAGGACTATGGCACTTCCTCCAAACTAGAGTTTAGCAAGCCTACACTCCACCCCTGTTCGTTGCTTTCTCTAAGTTACTGGAAGCTTTCCTATACATGGCTCTCGAAATTTTCCAAACTAGAGTTAGCATGCCTACTATACACCTACACATAATTGCTTTGTCTGAGTGAATATAAGCCTTCCTATATATGACTGTCGCACTTTTTCCAAATTAGAGTGTAGCCAGCCTGGAAAGCACCCCTTATAGTTGCTTTCATTGAGTGAATGTTAACATTCCTATGTATGACTCTCGCAACTTTTCCAATCTAAGATTTTAGCAATGCCACAAATCCCCCGCCGAGAGTTCCTATACATAACTGTCCTCTTTTTCCAAGCTAGAGTTTAGGAAGCCTAGAAACCGTCCCCCCGTAGACGCTTTATGTGAATGTAAGCGTTCCTATATATGACTCTCGCCTTCCTCCAAACTAGAGCTTAGCAAGCCTACAAACCAACTCCCTATAATTGCTTTCTCTGAATGAATGATATCGTTCCTATATAAGACTCTCGAACTTCTTCCAAACCAGAGTTTAACAAGCCAAAAAAGCACCCCCCATACATGCTTCCTCTAACTCAAAGCTAATATTCCTATATATGATTCAGCTTCTTCATCCAAACTAGAGTAAGGCAAGCCTACAAATCACACACCAATAGTTGCTTTCTATCAGTAAATGTAAGCATCCCTATATATGACTATAGCAATTCTTCCAAACTGGAGTTTAGCAAGCCTCCAGACCCCCGGACCCCACTCCATAGTACCCTGGGCATTGGCGCCTGCCTGTCATGCAGGACATAGGGGCGGACCCTCATCTCAGACATGGCATTGGTGGATTGTAGGCTTTTTTAAGTTTTTGAATTGAAGAAGTCTGAGAATTGGAATTGGGTTTAGGGTAAGGTTAGGTGTTAGGGACTAGGATTAGGTTTAGGGGTTAGGGTTTTAGGTTAGAATTAGGGTTAGGATTACTGTTAGGGTTAGAGATTAGGATTATGTTTAGTGGTTGGGTTTAGGTTTAGGGTGAGAGGCAAGAGTAAGGGTCAGGGATTAGGGTTACTGTTAGGAGTTAGATTCAGGGCTTACTAAGGATTTGGTTTAGAGATAGGGTTAGGGCTTACGTTTAACGGTGTGTGTTAGGACACGGGCCCTGTCTAATGTACGGGGCACTGTGGGTGTGGAGCAAGGCTGGGTCCCCACTTCATCGTACCCTGGGTGTTGGGCTTCAACTGTCACGCAGGACAAAGGCAGAGGCTCATCTCACGCATGGTTAGGATTAAGGTTTAAGTTTAGGGTCAGGGTTGAGGGTTAGGGTGAGGGTTAACAGTTAGAGTAAGGGTAAGGGGGTTAGGGATAGGGTTAGGGTTAAGGGTTAGGTTTATGGTTCAGGTTTAAGGTTAGCATTAGAGGGTAGGGTTTGTGTAACTGTAGATCAGTGTTGGGTTTAGATCTCTAGGCATTAGGGTAAAGGTTAGGGTTAGGGTTAAGAGTTAGGGTTATGTTTAAAGGTTAGGATTGGGATTAGGCTTAAGGGTTAAGGTTATGGGTTATGACTAAGGATCAACGGTTAGGGTTATTTTTAGGCATAGGGTTAGGGTAAGGGGTTAGAGTTAGTGTTAGTGTTGTTGGTCGGGTTAAGGTTAGGGTGGGCGTTTCAGAATTAGGGATTAGGTGTTATGTTTATAGCTAGGAGTTAGGGTTAGAATTACGGTATAGGGCTTGTTCTCAGGGTGTCATGCATTAACGTTAAGATAAGGGGTTAAAGTTAGGGTTACGGTGAGCTTTACCTGTTAAGGTGAGCAGTAGGATCAGGGTTAGGTGTTATGTTCTGGGTTAGGGTTATGGGTGAGGGGTAGGGCTTATCCTTAGGGCACGGGCCCTGTATGCACTAGGAGGCGAAGTTAGGGATCTGTGATGGTCGCTGGGAACCCACTCTATCGTTCGCAGTGTATGGGCCTCTGGGTTTCATGCAGGACACTGTGGCAGAGCCGGCTTTCATGCATGGCTTAGTAGGATTGTAGGCTTTCAAAACTCTGAGAAAGCAAGAAGTCTGAGAATTAGATATCGGGTTAGGATTACGGCACGGTTTAGGGATGAAGATTAGTGTTAGGGTGAGGGCTTAGGGTTAGGGGTTAGGGTTAGGGTTAGGGTTGTTGGTAGGGTGAAGGTTAGGGTTGACGTTTTAGAATTAGGGATGAGGTGTTACGGTTATCACTATGGTTTAGGATTAGAATTATGGGATAGGGCTTCTTCTCAAGGTGTTTTGCATTCACGTTAAGTTAAAGGGCTAAGTTAGGGTTACGGGGAGGTTTATGTTTTAAGCTGAGCAATAGGATCAGGGTTAGGTGTTATGTTCAGGGTGAGGGTTATTTGTTAGGGGTAGTGTTTATACTTAGCATACGGGCCCTGTCTGCACTGGGAGGTGGGCGGGGTTTAGGTTGATGGTATTGTCCCCAGGAACTCACTCTATTGTACGCTGGGTATGGGCTCCTGGGTTTCATGCAGGACACAGTGGCAGAGCCCCCTTTTACTCATGGCATGGGAGGATTGTAGGCTTTCTAAACTCTGAGAAAGCAAGAAGTCTGAGAATTAGATTTAGGGGTAGGATTATGGTAATGTTTAGGGATGAAGATTAGTGTCAGGGTGGTGTCTTGGGTTAGGGGTTGGGGTTAAAGGTTAGTGTTAGGTTTAACAGTTACAGTTAGGTTTATGGTTAAGTTTCAGGGTTAGGGTTAAGGTTTGGGTTTAGCGTTTGGCACAGGGGCAGACTTCAATGTTAGCTTTATGGTTAAAGATTAGGATTAGTGTTAGTGTGAGGGTTAATGGTAAGGGTCAAGATTAATGGTTCAGGTTGGGGTTAGGCTTCGGTTTAGGGTTAGGGGTTAGGGTTAGGCTTAGGGTTAAGGGATAGGATTAGGGTTAAGTGTTGGGCTTAGGGTTAGGGTTTAGTGTTAGGGTTATCGTTAAGGATTAGGGTTAGGGTCAGGGTTAAATGTTTGGGTGCGGGTAATGGTTAGGGTCAGGGTTAAGGTTTACGGATAGGGTTAGTGTTAAGGGTTACGGGTAGGTTTAGGGTTCAGGGTTAGAGTTAGCATTAGGGCTTAAGGTTAGGATTAGGTGGTAGGTTACATTTAGGTTTAGATCTAGGCATTAGAGTAAGGGTTAAGAGATAGGGTTAGGTTTAATGCTTAGGATTAGGGTTAGGGTTTTGGGTTAAAGTAAGTGTTAGGGGTTAGGTTTAAGGATCAAAGGTTAGGGTTATGTTTAGTTGTAGGGTTAGGGATAAGGGATAAGATTGGCGTAAGGGTTTTCCTTACTTTTATGGTTAAGGGTCACGCTTAGATTAAAGGTTAAGTTTAGTGTTAAGGGTTATGGTGAGGGTTAACGGTTACGGTAAAGGTTAAGCGTCAGTGTTAGGGATTAGCGATTAGGGTTTTTGGTAAGTGTTAGGGTTAGGAGTTAGTGTTTTATGAAGGGGTATGGTTAGAATTAGGATTCGGGTTAGTGTTAGGGTTAGGTTTAGGGGTTAGGTTTAGGGTAAAAGGATAGGATTAGGGTTAAGGGTTAGGCTCAGATTTAGGGTTAAAGTTTAGTGTTCAGGTTAATGTTTAGTGTTATGGTCCAGTTTAAGTGTTAGGGTGAGGGTTAACGGTTAGGATTAGGCTTAGAGGTTGGGGATATAGTGAGGGTTCAGTGTTAAGGTTAGGTTTAGGGTTCAGGGTTAGGGTTAGCTTTAGGGGTTATGGTTAGGGTTAGGTGTTAGGTTAGTGTCAGGGTTACGTCTAGTCGTGAGGGTAAAGTTTAGGGTTAGCTTTAAGAGCTAGGGTTAGGTTTAATGGTTAGGATTAGGATTAAGGTTAAAGGTTAGGGTAAGGCTTAGGGGTTAGTGTGAAGGGTTAAGGGTTTTTGTTAGGCATAGCGTTGGGGTTAGAAGTAAGTGTTACTGTCAGTGTTAGGGTTGTAGGCAGGGTTACGGTTAGGGTTAGCGGTTTAGAATTAGGGTTAGGGATTAGGTGTTCCAGTGATGAATAGGAGATAGGGTGAGAATTAGTGGATAGGGTTTGTTCTCAGGGAATGGGTTATGCACTAATGTTAGGATAAGTGGTTAAAGTTAGGCTCACGGTCAGTTTTACGTGTTAAGGGGAGAAATAGGAACAGGGTTGGGTGTTATGTTCAGGGTGAGGGATATCTGTTACAGGTATTGTTTATGCTTAGCGCACGGGCCCTGTCTGCATTAGGCGGGGGAGGAGGTTCGGGGGCTGGGATTGTCACCAGGATCCCACTGTATCGTCCTCTGGGTATGGGCCCGTGGGTTTCATGCAGGACACCGTGGTAGAGCCTCCTTTCACGCATGGCATGGGAGGATTGCAGGCTTTCTAAACTCTAAGAAAGCAAGAAGTCTGAGAATTAGATTTAGGGTTAGGATTATGGTTAGGGTTAAGGATGAAGTTTAGTGTTAGGGTGAGGGCTTAGGGTTAGTGATTAGGGTTAGGGTTAAAGGTTACTCTTAGGTTTAACAGTTACAGTTCGGTTTAGGGTTGAGGTTTACGGTTATGTTTAAGATGAGGGGTTAGGGTTTGGTATAGGGTTAGGGTTAGGTACAGGGTTAGGGTTAAGTGTTAGAATTAGGGTTGAAGATTAGGATTAGGGTTAGGATTAAAGGTTAGCGTGAGAGTTAACGGTTAGGGTTAAGGTTAAGAGTTAGGGTTAGGGTTTAGGTTTAGGGTTAAGGGTTAGGGTTAGTTTTAGGGTTCGAGTTATGTGTTAGGGTTTGTGTTAGAGGTTAGGGTTTGGTTTACTGTTCAGGGTTAGGGTTACGTTTAGGGGTTAGCATTAGGGTTAAGGATTAGGTTTAGGGTAAGGTTTAGAGTTAGTGTTCGTCTTTAGGCTCGGGGCTTAGGTTCAGGGTCAGGGGTTAGAGTTGGTGGTAGGGCTTAGATTTAGCGGTCAGTTTAAGGGCATAGGAGCTGTTTAATCTATGGTGAGAGGGGTCTGTTCGGAGTCACCACAAAGCACAACATCACTCCCTGGGCCCTGGGACAAGACCTACATGCAGGACTCAGGCAGAGCCTCATCTCACACATGGCATGGCTGTATTTTAGGCTTGCTTCACTCTGGGAATGGAAGTAGTGTGAGAATTAGGGTTAGGGTTGGGGTTAGGGGTTGCAAGTTAGGGGTTAGGTTTTGACTCAGGGTTAGGTGGTAGGGATTAGTGGTTAGGGTTAGAGTTAGTGTTACGGGTTAAGTGTTAAGTCTGCTTTAGGGGGCCATGGTAAGTTTTAGGTTTGGAGTTAGCGTTAGTGTTAGGGTTTAGGGTTAAGGGATAGGGTTAGGGTTAAGGGTTAGGCTTAGGATTCGGGTTCAGGTTTAGGGTTAGGGTCAGGGTTAAGGGTTAGGGTGAGGGTGAAGAGTTAGGGTTAGGGTTACGGGATTAGGGATAGGTTTAGTGTTAAGGGTCAGGTGTATGGTTCAGGTTTAAGGTTAGCATTAGGGGGTTAGCGTTAGTGTTACCTGTAGGTCAGTGTTGGGGTTAGATCTCTAGGCATTAGGGTAAAGGTTAGGGTTAGGGTTAATTGTTAGGGTTATGTTTAATGGTTAGGATTGGGATTAGGGTTAAGGGTTAGGGTAAGGTTAGGGGTTATGACTAAGGATCAACGGTTAGTGTTATTTTTGGGCATAGGTTTAGCATAAGCGGTTAGGGTTAGAGTTAGTGTTGTTCGTAGCGTTAAGGTTAGGGGTGGCGTTTCACAATTAGGGATTAGGTGTTATGGTTATGGCTAGGAGTTAGGGTTAGAATTACGGTATAGGGCTTGTTCTAGGGTGTCATGCATTTACCTTAAGATAAGGGGTTAAAGTTAGGGTTACGGTGAGCTTTACCTGTTAAGGTGAGCAGTAGGATCAGGGTTAGGTGTTATGTTCTGGGTTAGGGTTATGGGTGAGGGGTAGGGTTTATCCTTAGGGCATGGGCCCTGTATGCACTAGGAGGCAAAGTTAGGGATCTGTGATGGTCGCTGGGAACCCACTCTATCGTACGCAGTGTATGGGCCTCTGGGTTTCATGCAGGACACTGTGGCAGAGCCGGCTTTCATGCATGGCTTAGTAGGATTGTAGGCTTCCAAAACTCTGAGAAAGCAAGGAGTCTGAGAATTAGATTTTGGGTTAGGATTACGGCACGGTTTAGGGATGAAGATTAGTGTTAGGGAGAGGGCTTAGGGTTAGGGGTTAGGGTTAGGTTTAGGGTTGTTGGTAGGGTGAAGGTTAGGGTTGACGTTTTAGAATTAGGGATGAGGTATTACGGTTATGACTATGGTTTAGGATTAGAATTATAGGATAGGGCTTCTTCTCAAGGTGTTATGCAGTCACGTTAAGTTAAGGGGCTAAGTTAGGGTTACGGAGAGGTTTATGTTTTAAGCTGAGCAATAGGATCAGGGGTAGGTATTATGTTCAGGGTGAGGGTTATCTGTTAGGGGTAGTGTTTATACTTAGCGTACGGGCTCTGTCTGCACTGGGCGGGGGGCGGGGGTTAGGGGGATGGGATTGTCGCCGAGAACCCACTCTATCGTACGCTGGTTATGGGCTCCTGGGTTTCATGCAGGACACAGTGGCAGAGCCCCCTTTTACTCATGGCATGGGAGGATTGTAGGCTTTCTAAACTGTGAGAAAGCAAGAAGTCTGAGAATTAGATTTAGGGGTAGGTTTATGGTAATGTTTAGGGATGAAGATTAGTGTCAGGGTGGGGTCTTAGGTTAGGGGTTGGGGTTAAAAGTTAGTGTTAGGTTTAACAGTTACAGTTAGGTTTACGGTTAAGTTTCAGGGTTAGGGTTAAGGTTTGGGTTTAGCGTTTGGCACAGGGGTAGGCTTCAGTGTTAGCTTTATGGTTAAAGATTAGGATTAGTGTTAGTGTGAGGGTTAATGGTAAGGGTCAAGATTAATGGTTCAGGTTGGGGTTAGGCTTAGGTTTAGGGTTAGGTGTTAGGGTTAGGCTTAGAGTTAAGGGATAGGATTAGGGTTAAGTGTTGGGCTTAGGGTTAGTGTTTAGTGTTAGGGTTATCATTAAGGATTAGGGTTAGGGTCAGGGTTAAATGTTTGGGTGCGGGTAATGGTTAGGGTCAGGGTTAAGGTTTACGGATAGGGTTAGTGTTAAGGGTTACGGGTAGGTTTAGGGTTCAGGGTTAGAATTAGCATTAGGGCTTAAGGTTAGGATTAGGTGGTAGGTTACATTTAGGGTTAGATCTAGGCGTTAGAGTAAGGATTAAGAGATAGGGTTAGGTTTAATGCTTAGGATTAGGGTTAGGGTTTGGGGTAAAAGTAAGTGTTAGGGAAAAGGTTTAAGTATCAAATGTTAGGATTATGTTTAGCTGTAGTGTTAAGGTTAGGGATAAGGGATAAGATTGGCATAAGGGTTTTCCTTACTGTTAGGGTTAAGGGTTACGCTTAGATTAAAGGTTAAGGTTAGGGTCAGTGTTAAGGGTTAGGGTGAGTGTTAACGGTTACGGTAAAGGTTAAGCGTTAGTGTTAGGGATTAGCGATTAGGGTATTTGGTAAGTGTTAGGGTTAGGAGTTAGTGTTTTATGAAAGGTTATGGTTAGAATTAGGATTGGGGTTAGTGTTAGGGTTAGGGTTAGGGTAAAAGGATAGGATTAGGGTTAAGGGTTGGGCTCAGGGTTAGGGTTAAATTTTAGTATTAGGGTTAATGTTTAGTGTTATGGTCCACTGTAAGTGTTAGGGTGAGGGTTAACGGTTAGGATTAGGCTTAGAGGTTGGGGATATAGTGAGGGTTCAGTGTTAGGGTTAGGTTTAGGGTTCAGGGTTAGGGTTAGCTTTAGGGGTTATGGTTAGGTGTTAGGTTACTGTCAGGGTTGGGTCTAGTCGTGAGGGTAAGGTTTAGGGTTAGCTTTAAGAGCTAGGGTTAGGTTTAATGGTTAAGATTAGGATCAGGTTTAAGGGTTAGGGTAAGGCTTAGGGGTTAGGGTCAAGGGTTAAGGGTTTCTGTTAGGCATAGCGTTGGGATTAGAAGTAAGGGTTACTGTCAGTGTTAGGGTTGTAGGCAGGGTTCCGGTTAGGGTTAGTGGTTTAGAATTAGGGTTAGGGATTAGGTGTTACAGTTTTGACTAGGAGATAGGGTTAGAATTATGGGATAGGGGTTGTTCCCAGGGAATGGGTTATGCATTAACGTTAGGATAAGAGGTTAAAGTTAGGCTCACGGTCAGTTTTACGTGTTAAGGGGAGAAATAGGAACAGGGTTAGGTGTTATGTTCAGGGTGAGGGATATCTGTTACATGTATTGTTTATGCTTAGCGCACGGGCTATGTCTGCCTTAGGAAAGGGCGGGGGGAGGTTAGGGGGCTGGGATTGTCACCAGGATCCCACTGTATCGTACTCTTGTTATGGGCCCGTGGGTTTCATGCAGGACACAGTGGTAGAGCCTCCTTTCACGCATGGCATGGGAGGATTGCAGGCTTCCTAAACTCTAAGAAAGCAAGAAGTCTGAGAATTAGATTTAGGGTTAGGATTATGGTTAGGGTTAAGGATGAAGTTTAGTGCTAGGGTGAGGGCTTAGGGTTAGGGATTAGGGTTAGGGTTAAAGGTTACTCTTAGGTTTAATGGTTACAGTTCAGTTTAGGGTTGAGGTTTACAGTTAGGGTTAATATGAGGGGTTAGTGTTTGGTATAGGGTTAGGGTTAGGTACAGAGTTAGGGTTAAATGTTAGGTTTAGGGTTGAAGATTAGGATTAGGGTTAGGATTAAAGGTTAGTGTGAGAGTTAATGGTTAGGGTTAAGGTTAAGAGTTAGGGTTAGGGTTTAGGTTTAGGGTTAAGGGTTAGGTTTAGTTTTAGGGTTAGAGTTATATGTTATGGTTTGTGTTAGAGGTTAGGGTTAGGTTTACTGTTCACGGTTAGGGTTACGTTTAGGGCTTAGCATTAGGGTTAGGGATTAGGTTTAGGGTAAGGGTTTAGAGTTAGTGTTGGGCTTTAGGCTCGCAGCTTAGGTTCAGGGTCAGGGGTTAGGGTTGGTGGTAGGGCTTAGATTTAGCGGTCAGTTTAAGGGCACAGGACCTGGTTAATCTACGGTCAGAGGGGTGCGGTCGGAGTCACCATGAAAGCACAACATCATTCCCTGGGCCCTGGGACAAGACCTTCATGCAGGACTCAGGCGGAGCCTCATCTCACACATGGCATGGCTGTATTTTAGGCTTGCTTCACTCTGGGAATGGAAGTAGTGTGAGAATTAGGGTTAGGGTTGGGGTTAGGGGTTTCGAGTTAGGGGTTCGGTTTCGAGTCAGGGTTAAGTGGTAGGGATTAGTGATTAGGGTTAGAGTTAGTGTTACGAGTTATGTGTTAAGTCTGGTTAGGGGGCCAGGGTAAGGTTTAGGTTTGGAGTTAGCGTTAGGGTTAGGCGTTAGGGTTAAGGGATAGGGTTAGGGTTAAGGGTTAGGCTTAGGGTTAGGGTTCAGGTTTAGGGTTAGGGTCAGGGTTAAGGGTTAGGGTCAGGGTTAACAGTTAGGGTTAGGGGGTTAGGGATAGGTTTAGGGTTAAGGGTCAAGGCTATGGTTCAGGTTTAAGGTTAGCATTAGGGGGTTAGTGTTAGTGTTAACTGTAGGTCAGTGTTGGGTTTAGATCTCTAGGCATTAGGGTAAAGGTTAGGGTTAGGGTTAAGAGTTAGGGTTATGTTTAATGGTTAGGATTGGGATTAGCGTGAAGTGTTAGGGTTAAGGTTAGGGGTTATGACTAAGGATCAACGGTTAGGGTTATTTTTATGTGTAGGGTTAGCGTAAGGGGTTAGGGTTATTGTTAGTGTTGTTCGGAGGGTTAAGGTTAGGGTTGGCGTTTCACAATTAGGGATTAGGTGTTATGGTTATGGCTAGGAGTTAGGGTTAGAATTACGGTATAGGTCTTGTTCTCAGGGTGTCATGCATTAACGTTAAGATAAGGGCTTAAAGTTAGGGTTACGGTGAGCTTTACCTGTTAAGGTGAGCAGTAGGATCAGGGTTAGGTGTTATGTTCTGGGTTAGGGTTATGGGTGAAGGGTAGGGTTTATCCTTAGGGCACGGGCCCTGTATGCACTAGGAGGCGAAGTTAGGGATCTGTGATGATCCCTGGGAACCCATTCTTTAGTACGCAGTGTATGGGCCTCTGGGTTTCATGCAGGACACTGTGGTAGAGCGGGCTTTCATGCATGGCTTAGTAGGATTGTAGGCTTTCAAAACTCTGAGAATTAGATTTCGGGTTAGGATTACGGCACGGTTTAGGGATGAAGATTAGTGTTAGGGTGAGGGCTTAGGGTTTGGGGTTAGGGTTAGGGGTAGGGTTCATCGTTAGGGTTACGTTTAGGCAGTAGGGTTATGGGTTAGGAATAGGGTAAGGGTTTAATGTTAGTGTTGGGCGTTAGGGTCAGGGCTTAAGTTTAGGGTTAGGGGTTAGTGTTAGAGTTAGTGTTAGGGCTTAGATTTAGAGGTTATTTTAAGGGCACAGGACCTGTGTAATCGATGGTGAGAAGTGTGCGGAATGGGTCATCGCCACACCACACCATCGTACCCTAGGCCTTGGGCCCAGACCTACATGTAGGTCTCAGGCAGAGCCTCTTCTCACGCATGGCATGGTTTTATTGTAGGCTTGGCTAACTCTGAGAATGGAGGAAGTGTGAGAATTATGGTTATGATTAGGGTTAGGTGTTTGGGGTTAGGGGTTAGTGTTCGAGTGAGGGTTAGGGGTTAGGGATTAGGGGTTAGGGTTAATGTTAGCATTAGGGGTTAACGGTTAGGGTTGGGTTAGGGACTAGGGTTAGATTTAGGGTTGGGGTAGGGTTAGGGTTAGGGGTTAGGGTTAGGGTTAAGGGATAGGATTAGGGTTAAGGGTTAAGGCTTAGGGTTAGCATTAAGGGATGGGTTAGGGTTAAGGGTTAGGGTTATGGTCCGAGTTAAGGGTTAGGATGAGGGTTAACAGTTAGGGTTATAAGTTAGGGATAGTGTTAGGATTAAGGTCTAGGGTTAGGGTTAGAGGTAGTTTTACTGCTAAGATTAGGTCTAGGCATTAAGGTAAGGGTTAGTGTTAGGGTTAGGTTTAATTGTTAGGATTAGGATCAGAATTAAGGGTTAGGCTTAGGGTTAGGGGATAGGGTTAGGGTTTAGGGTAAACTTTTAAGGTTATGTTTAGGGATAAGGTTAGGGTTAGCGTTTAAGGTTAGGGTTAGTATTAGGGTTGTTTGTAGGGTTAAGGTAATGTTTAGTGGTTAGAATTAGGGTTAGGGATTAGGGGTTACTGTTATGGCTAGGAGTTTGGGTTAGTATTAAGTGATAGGGGTTGTTCTTAGCATAAGTGTTATGCATTAACGTTAGAATAAGTGGTTAAAGTTAGGTTTACGGTGAGGTTTATGTGTTAAGGTGAGCAATAGGATCAGGGTTAGAATTATGAGTGAGGGGTAGGGTTTTGCTTAGGGTATGGGCCCTGTCTGCCCTAGGAGTGGGATTGAGGGGGATGCGATTGTCACCAGAAACCCACTCTATCGTATGCAGGGTATGGGCCCATGGGTTTCTTGTAGGACACTCTGGCAGAGCCTGATTTCACGCATGGTAAAGGAGGATTGTAAGCTTTCCAATCTCTAAGAAAGTAAGAAGTCTGAGAATTAGATTTAGGGTTAGGATTATCGTTATGGTTAGGGATGAAGTTTAATCTTAGGGTGAGGGCTTCGGGTAAGGGGATAGGGTTAGTTTTAGGGTTAAAAGTTACTGTTAGGTTTAACAGTTACAGTTAGACTTAGGGTTTAGGTTTAGGGTTAGGGTTAAGCTTAGGGGTTACGGTTTGGTACAGGGTTAGGGTTAAGTGTTAGGGTTAGGGTTAAAGATCATGACTAGGGTTAGAGTTAAGGGTTAGTTTGAGTGTTAACAGTTAGGGTTAAGGATAACTTTTCGGGTTAGGGGTTAGGATTAGTGTTCGGGCTGAGATTTAGCGGTTAGTTTAAGGGCACAGGACCTGTTTAATCTATGGTGAGAGTGGTGCACAGGGTCGCTGCGACACGACACCACCATACGCTGGGCCTTGGGCCAAGACCTACATACAGGGCCCAGGTGGAGCCTCTTCTCACGCATGACATGGCTGTATTGTAGGCTTGGTTAACTCTGAGAATGGAAGAAGTGTGAGAAATCGGGTTAGGGCTGGCTGTAGGTGTTTTTAACCCCTAACCCTAACACTAACCCCAAGGTTAAATCTAACTGTAACCCTTACGCCAACCCTAACCCTAACCCTAACCCCTCTCACTGTAGAATAAACAGGTCCTGTGCCCTTAAACTAACCGCTAAATCTAAGCCCTAACATCAACCCTAACCTCTGACCCTAAACCTAAGCCCTGAGCCTAAAGCCCAACACTAACTCTAAACTCTTACCCTAAAGCTAATCCCTAACCCTAATGCTAACCCCTAAACATAACCCTAACTGTGAACCCTAAACCTAACCCTAACCTCGAGCGCTAACCATAGCACTTAACTCTAACCCTAAACCTAACATGAACCCTTAATCCTAACACTAACCCTAACCCTAACTCTTAACTTTAACCCTGACTGTTAACCCTCACACTAACCTTTAAACCTAACCTTAATCGTAATCTTTAACCCTAAACCTAATATTTAACCCTAATCCTGTACCAAACCCTAAACCCTAACCTTAAACCTAACCGTAAACCTTAACCCTGAACCTAACTGTAACGGTTAAAACTAAGAGTAACCTGTAACGCTACCCGTAACCCCTAACTCTAAGCCTTCACCCTAACACTAACCTTGATCCTTAACCCGAACCCTAACCCTAACCCTAAATCTAATTCTCAGTCTTCTTGCTTTCTTAGAGTTTAGAAAGCCTACAATCCTCCCATTCCATGCGTGAAAGGAGGCTCTTCCACTGTGTCCTGAATGAACCGCTGGGGCCCATAACCAGAGTACGATAGAGTGGGTTCCTGGTGACAATCCCAGCCCCCTAACTCCCGCCCCCCGCCTAATGCAGACAAGGCCGGTGTCCTAAGCATAAACTCTACACCTCACCCAAAACTCTAACCCTGAAAATAACGTTTAACCCTGATTCTATTGCTCACCTTAGAATGTAAACCTCACTGTAACCTGAACTTTAACCTCTTATCCTAACGTTAATGCATAACACTTACCCTGAGAATAACCCCTATCCCATAATTCTAACCCTATCTCCTAGTCATAACTGTAACAACTAATCCCTAACCCTAATTCTAAACCACTAACACTAACTGTTACCCTACGTAGTTACTGTTACGGTAACCTACTGTTACCCTAACACTGAACCTAACCCTTACTCCTAACGCCAAAGCTATGGCTAAAAATAATGCTAACCCTTGACCATTTACCCTAACTCCTAACCCTAATCCTAATCCTAACCACTAAACCCAAACTTAGCTCTTAACCCTAACCCTAAACCTTACCCTGACGCCTAGACCTAACACTAACACTAAACTAACACCTAACCCTAATCATAACCCCTAAAGCTAACCCTAACCCTGAACCCTAAACCTAACCCTAACACTTAATACTAACTATATCCCTAACCCCTAACCCTAACCCTAACCGTTAACCCTCACCCTAACCCTTAAACCGGACCCTAACACTAAATCTTAACCCTAACACTAAATTTTAACCCTAAACCTACGCCCAACCCTTAACCATAATCCTATCCCTAAACCCTAAACCTAACCCCTAACCCTAAACCTAACACTAACCCCAATCCTAATTCTAACCATAGCCCTTAATACATCACTACGCCTAACCCCTAACCCTAACCCCTAATGCTAACCCTAACACTGAACCCTAAACCTAACCCTATCCCTAAACCTTAAACATAACTCTATCCCTAACCAATAATCCTAAGCCTAATCTTTAACCCTCACTCTAGAGCTTAACTCGAACCGTAACCCTAAGCCTAAACCCCAACCCTAACACTTAACACAAACCCTAAGCCTTAACACTTAACCCCAATCCTATCCTTTAACCCTAACACTAACCCTGATGCCTAATCCTAACCCTAACACTAACCCCAACCATAAATCTAACCCTAGCCCCTAACGCAAAACTAACCCCTAACCCCTAACCCCTAACCCTAACACTATCCCTAAATCCTAGTCCCTAACCACTAAACCTCACTTGAACCCTAACCCCTAACACCAAACCCTTAACCCTAACCATAACCCTATTTCTCACACTACTTCCATTCTCAGAGTTAACCAAGCTTAAAATACAACCATGCAATGCGTGAGTAGAGTTTCTGCATGAGTCCTGCAAGTAGGTCTGGGCCAAAGGCCCAGGATCCGATGGTGTGGTGTCGCATGGAAACATTCTGCACCCTTCTCACCATAGATTACACAGGTCCTGTACCCTTAAACTAACCGCTAAATCAAAGCCCAAACACTGACCCTAACCCCTAACCCTAAACCTAAGCCCTGACCCTAATGCCCAACACTAACACTAAATGCTTACCCTAAACCTAACCCCTAAATGTAACCTTAACCATGAACCCTAAACCTAACCCAAACCCCTAACCCTAACCATAACACTTAACTCTAACCCTAAACCTAACATGAACACTTAACCCTAACCCTAACCCATAACCCTAACACTTAACCTTAACCCTAACCGTTAACCCTCACACTAAACCTTAACCCTAACCCTAATCCTAATCTTTAACCCTAAACCTAGCACTTAACCCTTACCCTGTACCAAAACCTAACCCCTAATCTTAACCCTAACCGTAAACCTTAAAGCTTAACCCTAATCCTAACTGTAACTGTTAAACCTAACACTAACCTTTAACCCTGACCCTAACCGAAACCCCTAACCCTAAGCCCTCACCATAACAGTAACCTATATTGCTAACCCTAACCCTAATCCTAGCCCTAAATTTAATTCTCAGACTTCTTGCTTTCTCAGAGTTTACAAAGCCTACAATCCTCCCATGCCATGTGTAGAAGGAGGCTCGGCCACTGTGTCCGGCATGAAACCAGGGGGCCCATACCCAGCATATGATAGAGTGGCTTCTGGCATCTATCCCAGCCCCCTAAGCCCCCTCCTAGAGCAGGGAGGGCTCGTGATATAAGCATAAACACTACCCCTCACCCATAACCCTAACCCTGAACATCACAGCTCACCCTGATACTATTGCTCACCTTAACACATCAACCTCACCATAACTCTAACTTGAACCCGTTATCCTAACGTTAATGCATAAGACTTACCCTAAGAACAACCCCTATCCCTTAATTCTAACCCTAACTCCTAGCCACAATTATAACACCTAATCCCTAAGGCTAATTCAAAACTGCTAAACATTACCTTACCCCTACAAACAACCCTAACACTAACCCTAACCCTAACCGCTAACCCTAACCGTACACCTAAAAATAACCGTAACACTTGACACTTAACCCTAACCCCTAACCTTAACCCTAACCCTTAACCTTGATCCTAATCCTAACAATTAAACCTAACCCTAACTCTTAAGCCTAACACTAACACGTACCCTAACGCCTAGACCTAACCCTAAGAGTAAACGTAACCCCTAACCCTAACCCTAATCCCTAATGCTAACCCTAACACTGAACCCTAATCCTAAGCCTTAAACCTAACTCTATCCTTAAGCCATAAGCCTAGCCCTAACCGTTAACCCCACACTAACCCTTAACTCGAACTGTAACCCTAACCCTTAAAACTAAACCTAACACTTAACGCTAACCCTAAGTCTTAACGCTTAACCCTTATCCTATCCCTTAACCCTAACCCTAACCCCTAATGCTAACCATAACCCCACCACAAATCTAACCCTAGCCCCTAACCCAACCCTAACCCCTAAACCCTAACCCTATCACTAAACCCAACACCTACTCCCTAATCCCTAATCCTCACTCGAAGCTTAAGCCCTAACCCTAAGCCCTCTCCCTGACTAATCTTCATTCCTAACTCTAACCATAATCCTAACCCTAAATCTAATTCTCAGACTTCTTGCTATCTCAGAGTTTTAAAAGCCTACAATTCTCCAAAGCCATGCGTGAAAGGTGGCTCTACCACAGTGTCCTGCATGAAACCCAGGAGCCCATACTCTGTGTACAATAGAGTGGGTTCCTGGGGACAATCACGGCCCCCTAACTCCCCCTGCTAGTGCTGACAGGGCCTATGCCCTAAGCAAAAACCCTGCACCTCACCCATAACCCTAACCCTGAACATAACACCTAACCCTGATGTTATTGTTCACCTTAACACGTAAACCTCACTGTAACCCTAACTTTAACCCCCTATCCTAAAGTTATTGAATAACACTTACCCTAAGAACAAACCCTATCCCTTAATTCTAAGCCTAACTCCTAGCATAACCGTAACACCTAATCCCTAACCTTAATTCTCAACTGTTAAACATTACCTTCACCCTACAAACAACCCTAACACTAACCCTAACTCTAACCGCTAACCCTAACCCTAACCATTACACTGATCATAATCCTAACAATTAAACCTAACCCTAATTCTTAACCCTAACACGAACCATTACCATAATGCCTAGACCTAACCCTAACTGTAACCCTAACCCCTAACCCTAACCCTAACCGCTAATGCTAACCCTAACCCCGAACCCTAAACCTAACCCTAACCCTATCCCTTAAACCTATTACTATCCCTAAACCATTACCCTAATCGCAAATGTTAACCCTCACTCTCACCCTTAACTTGGACCGAAACCCTAACCCTTAACCCTAACCTTAACCCTTACTGCTAATCTTAAGCCTTCACCCTTTACCTTAATCCTATCTCGTAAGCCTAACCCTAAGGCTGACCCCTAACCCGCCCGAACATTAACCCTAACCCTAAATCTAACGCTAGCCCCTTACAAAAACCTAACACCTAACCCCTGACACACTAATCCTAACTTCTAATTCCTAACAGCTAAACTTCACTCAAAGCCTAACCTCTAACCCTAAACACATAACCCTAACCATAACCCTAATTCTCACACTTCCTCCGTTCTCAGAGTTGACCAAGCCTACAATAGAGCCATGCCACAAATGAGAAGAGGCTCTGCCTGAGTCCTGCATGTAGGTCTGGGCCCGAGGCCCAGGTACGATGGTGTGGTGTTGAGGCGACCCAGTCTGCACCCTTCCCACCATAGATTAAACAGAGCATGTGCCCTTAAACTAACCACTAAATCTAAGCCCTAACACTAAACCTAAATCCTAACCCTAAACCTCGGCCCTTATCCTAACGCCCAACAGTAACACTAAACACTCACCCTAAACTTAACCCGTAACCCGAACCCCTAAATGTAACCCTAACCATGAACCCTAAACCTAACCCTAACCTCTAGCCATAACCATAACACTTAACTCTAACCCTAAACGTTACACGAAGCCTTATTCCTAACCCTAACCCCAACCGTAACACTTAATCTTGACCCTTACCATTAACCCTCACACTAACCCTTAACCCTAACCCTAATCCTAATCTTTAACCATAAACCTAACACTGAAGCCTAACCCTGTGCCAAACGCTAAAACCAAACCTTAACCCTAACCCTCAAACTTAACCGTAAACGTAACTGTAACTATTAAAAATAACACTACCTTTAACGCTAACCCCTAACCCTCAGAGGCCACCCTAACACTAATCTTCCTCTCTAAACATTACCATAATCCTACCCCTAAATCTAATTCTCAGACTTCTTGCTTTCTCAGAGTTAAGAAAGCCTACAATCCTCCCATGCCATGAGTAAAAGGGGGCTCTTCCACTGTGTCCTGCATGAAACCCAGGAGCCCATACCCAGCGTATGATAGAGTGCGTTCCTGGGGACAATCCCATCCCTCTAACCCCCGCCCCCCACCCAGTGTAGACAGGGACCGTACGCTAAGTATAAACACTATCCCTAACAGATAACCCTCACCCTCAATATAAAACCTGACCCTGAACCTATTGCTCACCTTAAAACATAAACCTCTCCGAAACCCTAACTTATCCCCTTATCTTAACATTAATGTATAACACCCTGAGAAGAAGCCCTATCCCATAATTCTAAATCTAATCCCCAGCCATAACCCTAACACCTCATCGCTAATTCTAAAATGCCAACCCTACCTTCACCCTACCAACAACCCTAACCCTAACCTTAAACCCTTACCCTAACCCTACGCCTAAAAATAACCCTAACCATTGATCCTTAGTCATAACCCCTAAACCTTAACCCTAACCCTTCACGCTAATCCCAATCCTAACCATTAAACATAACCCTACTTAACCCTACCGCTAACCTCTACACTAATGCCTAGATATCTAACCCCAACACTGACCTACAGTTAACACTAATCCTAACCCCGAATCCTAACCTTAAAGCTGAACCATAAACCTAACCCTTAACCCTAACCCTATCCCTAACCCCCTAACACTAACCCTAACTGTTAAGCCTCACCCTAACATTAACCCTGACTCTAACCCTATCCTTTAACCCTAACCCCTAACCCTAACGCTAACCACAACCCTAAACCTAACCCTGGCCCCCTAACCCAGACTTAACACCTAAGCCCTAACACAAACTCTAACCCTAACCACTAATCCCTAGCACCTGACCCTGACTCAAAACCTAACCCCTAACTCGAAACCCCTAAACCCAAACCTAACCCTAATTCTCACACTACTTCCATTCCCAGAGTGAAGCAAGCCTACAATAAAGCCATGCCATGTGTGAGATGAGGCTCCGCCTGAGTCCTGCATGTAGGTTTTGTCCCAAGGCCCAGGGAATGATGTTGTGCTTTCGTGGTGACTCAGACCACACCCCTGTCACCGTAGATTAACCAGGTCCAGTGCCCTTACACTGGCCGCTAAATCTAAGCCCTACCACCAACCCTAACCCCTGACCCTGAACCTAAGCCCCGAGCCTAAAGCCCAACACTAACTCCAAACACTTACCCTAAACCTAATCCCTATCCCTAATGCTAAACCCTAAACGTAACCCTAACCGTGAACAGTAAACCTAACCCTAACCTCTAACACAAATCCTAACACATAACTCTAACCCTAAAACTAACCCTAACCCTTAACCCTGAACCTAAACCCTAACCCTATCCCTTAACCTTAACCTTAACCGTTAACTCTCATGCTAACCTTTAATCCTAACCCAAATCCTAATCTTCAACCCTAAACCTAACACAACCCTAACCCTGTACCAAACCCTAACCCCTCATCTTAACCCTATCCACAAACCTCAACCCTAAAACGAACTGTAACCGTTAAACCTAACAGTAACCTTAAACCATAACCCTAATCTGTAACCCTATCCCCTCACCATAACACTACACTTCATCCTGAACCCTAACCATAATCCTAACCCTAAATCTAATTCTCAGACTTCTTGCTTTCTTAGAGTTTAGAAAGCCTGCAATCCTCCCATGCCATGTGGGAAAGGAGGCTCTACCACTGTGTCCTGCATGAAAACCACGGGCCCATACCCAGAGTCTGATACAGTGGGTTCCCGGTGACAATCCCAGCCCCCTAACCTCGCCCCAGCTTAATGTAGACAGGGCCCGTGCGCTAAGCATAAACAATACCTTTAACAGATAACCCTAACCCTGAACATAGCACCTAACCCTGTTCCTATTTCTCCCCTTAACACGTAAACCTCACCGTGAGCCTAACTTTAACCTCTTATCCTAACGTTAATGTATAACCCATTCCCTGAGAACATCCCCTATCCAATAATTCTAACCCTATCTCCTAGTCATAACTGTAACACCTAATCCCTAACCCTAATTCTCAACCGCAAAGCCTAACCGTAACGCTGCCTACAACCCTAACACTGACAGGAACCCTTAGTTCTAACCCCAACGCTATGCCTAACAAAAGCCCTAACCCTTCACCGTCACCCTAATCCCTACGCATTACCCTAACCCTTAACCGTAATCCTAATCCTAACCATTAAACCTAACCCTAGCTCTTAAAGCTAACCCTAAACCTTACCCTCACGACTAGACCTAACCCTGACACTAACCTAACACCTAACACTAACCATAACCCCTAAAGCTAACCCTAACCCTGAACCCTAAACCTAACCCTAACACTGATCCTTCACTATATCCCTAACCCCTAAGCCTAATCCTAACTGTTAACCCTCACCCTAACACTTAAACTGGACCATAACACTAAACATTAACCCTAACACTAAACTTTAACCCTAACCATAAGCCCAACACTTAACCCTAATCCTATCCCTTAACCCTAAGCCAAACCCTAACCCCTAACCCTAAACCTAACCCTAACCCCAACCCTAACCCTTAATCTTGACCCTTACCATTAACCCTCACACTAACCCTAATCCTAATCTTTAACCATAAAGCTAACACTGAAGCCTAACCCTGTGTCAAACGCTAAACCCAAACCTTAACCCTAACCCTCAAACTTAACCATAAACCTAACTGTAACTGTTAAACCTAACACTAACCTCTAACCCTAACCCCTAACCCTAAGACCCCACCTTAACACTAACCCTAACCCTAAACATTATCATAATCCTACCCCTAAATCTAATTCTCGGACTTCTTGCTTTCTTAGAGTTTAGAAAGCCTAAAATCCTCCCATGCCATGAGTAAAAGGGGGCTCTGCAGCTCTCTCTTGCATGAAACCAGGAGCCCATACCTAGCGTATGATAGAGTGGGTTCCCGGGGAAATCCCATCCCCGTAACCCCAGCACCCCGCCCAGTGCAGACAGAGCCTGTACGCTAAATATAAACACTACCCCTAACAGATAACCCTCACCCTGAACATAGCACCTGACCCTGATCCTATTGCTCACCTTAAAACATAAACCTCCCCGAAACCCTAACTTATCCCCTTATCTTAACGTTAATGCATAACACACTGAGAAGGAGCCCTATCCCATAATTCTAATCCTAACCCCTAGCCATAACCGTAACACCTCATCCTTAATTCTAAAATGCCAACCCTAACCTTCACCCTACCAACAACCCTAACCCTAACCCTAATCCCTAACCCTAAGCCCTCACCCTATCACTAATCCTCATCCCTAAACCGTATCATAATACTAACTCTAAATCTAACTCTCAGACTTCTTGCTTTCTCAGAGTTTTGAAAGCCTACAATCCTACTAAGCCATGCATGAAAGCCCGCTCTGCCACAGTGTCCTGCATGAAACCCAGAGGCCCATACACTGCGAACGATAGAGTGGGTTCCCAGCGACCATCACAGACCCCTAACTTCGCCTCCTAGTGCATACAAGGCCTGTGCCATAAGCACAAACCCTACCCCTCACCCATAACCCTAACCCGAAACATAACACCTGACCCTGATCCTACAGTCCACCTTAACACGTAAACCTCACCGTAACCCTAACTTTAACCCCTTATATTAACGATAATGCATGACACCCTGAGAACAAGCCCTATAGCGTAATTCTAACCCTAACTCCTAGCCATAACCGTAACACCTAATCCCTAATTCTGAAACGCCAACCCTAACCTTAATCCTACCAACAAAACTAACACTAACCCTAAACACTTACCCTAACCCTACACCTAAAAGTAACCCTAACCATTGATACTTAGTCATAACCCCTAAACCTTAACCCTAACCCTTCACGCTAATCCCAATCCTAACCATTAAACATAACCCTACTTAACTCTACCCCTAACCTATACCTTAATGCCTAGAGATCTAACCCCAACACTGACCTACAGTTAACACTAACCTTAACCCCTGATCCTAACCTTAAACCTGAACTATAAAACTAACCCTTAACCCTAACCCTATCCCTAACCCCCTAACCTTAACCCTAAATGTTAAGCCTCACCCTAACACTTAACCCTGACTCTTAGCCTAAACTTTAACCCTAACACCTAACCCTAATGCTAACCCCAACCCTAAACCTAATCCTGGCCCCCGAACCCAGACTTAACACCTAACCCCTAACACTAACTCTAACCCTAACCACTAATCCCTAGCACCTGACCCTGACTAGAAACCTAATCCCTAACTCGAAACCCCTGACCCCAAACCTGTCCCTAATTCTCACACTAATTCCATTTCCAGAGTGAAGCAAGCCTACAATACAGCCATGCCATGTGTGAGATGAGGCTCCGCCTGAGTCCTGCATGTAGGTCCTCTCCCAAGGCCCAGGGAATGATGTTGTGCTTTCGTGGTGACTCCGACCACACCCCTCTCACCGTAGATTAACCAGGTCCTGTGCCCTTAAACTGACCACTAAAGCTAAGCCCTACCACCAACCCTAATCCCTGACCCTGAACCTAAGCCCCGAGCCTAAAGCCCAACACTAACTCTAAACACTTACCCTAAACCTAATCCCTAACCCTAATGCTAACCCCTAGAGGTAACCCTAACCGTGAACAGTAAACCTAACCCTAACCTCTAACCCAAACCCTAACACATAACTCTAACCCTAAAACTAACCCTAACGCTTAACCCTGAACCTAAACCCTAACTCTAACCCTTAACCTTACATTAACCGTTAACTCTCATGCTAACCTTTAATCCCAACCCTAATCCTAATCTTCAACCCTAAACCTAACACAACCCTAACCATGTACCGAACCCTAACCCCTCATCTTAACCCTATCTGCAAACCTCAACACTAAAACGAACTGTAACTGTTAAACCTAAGAGTAACCTTAAACCGTAACCCTAATCTGTAACCCTATCCCGTCACCATAACACTACACTTCATCCTGAACCCTAACCATAATCCTAACCCTAAATCTAATTCTCAGACTTCTTGCTTTCTTAGAGTTTAGAAAGCCTGCAATCCTCCCATGCCATGTGGGAAAGGAGGCTCTACCACTGTGTCCTGCATGAAAACCACGGGCCCATACCCAGAGTCCAATACAGCGGGTTCCCGGTGACAATGCCAGCCCCCTAACCTCCCCCCAGCTTCATGCAGACAGGGCCCATGCGCTAAGCATAAACAATACCTTTAACAGATAACCCTAACCCTGAACATAGCACCTAACCCTGTTCCTATTTCTCCCCTTAACACGTAAACCTCACCGTGAGCCTAATTTTAAACTCTTATTGTAACGTTAATACATAAACCATTCCCTGAGAACATCCCCTATCCAATAATTCTAACCCTATCTCCTAGTCATAAGTGTAACACCTAATCCCTAACCCTAATTCTCAACCGCTAAGCCTAACCGTAACGCTGCCTACAACCCTAACACTGACAGGAACCCTTAGTTCTAACCCCAACGATATGCCTAAAAGCCCTAACCCTTCACCCTTCACCCTAACCCCTACGCATTACCCGAACCCTTAACCGTAATGCTAATCCTAACCATTAAACCTAACCCTGGCTCTTAAGCTAACCCTAAACCTTACCCTCACGACTAGACCTAACCCTGCCACTAACCTAACACCTAACCCTAACCAGAACGCCTAAAGCTAACCCTGAACCCTATCCCTAACCCTAGCAGTAAACTTTAACCCTAAACCTAAGCCCAACCCATAACCCTAATCCTATCCTTTTACCCTAAAACTAACCCCTAAACCTAACCTCTATACCTAACCCTAACTCTAATCCCTATCCTAATTCTAACCATACCCCTTCATAAAACACTAACTCCTAACCGCTAACCCTAACACTAACCAAAAACCCTAATCACTAATCCCTAACCCTAACGCTTAACCTTTACCCTAACCGTTAACCCTCACCCTAATTCTTAACACTGACCCTAACCTTAACCTTTAACTCTAAGCCTAGCCCTTAACGCTACAGGAAGGAAGACCCTTAATGCTAATGGTATCCCTTATCCCTAACCCTAACACTACAGCTAAAAATAACCCTAACCTTTGATCCTTAAACCTAACCACTAACACTTACTTTAACCCCAAACCCTAACCCTAATCCTAAGCATTAAACCTAACCCTATCTCTTACCCCTAACCCTAGCACTTACCCTAACGCCTAGATCTAACCCTAAATCTAATCTACCGCCTAATCCTAACCTTAAGCCTTAATGCTAACTCTAACCCTGAACCCTAAACCTACCTGTAACCCTTAACAGTAACCCTATCCGTGAACCTTAACCCTGACCCTAACCATTACTCGCACCCAAGCATTTAACCCTGACCCTAACACTAATCCTTAATGATAACCCTAACACTAAACCCTAACCCTAAGCCCAACACTTAACCCTAATCCTATCCCTTAACCCTAACCCTAACCCTAACCCTAATGCTAACCCCTAAACGTAACCCTAACCGTGAACAGTAAACGTAACCCTAAACTCTAACACAAACCATAGCACATAACTCTAACCCTAAAACTAACCCTAACCCTAACCCTAAACCCTAACTCTTAACCTTAACCCTAAGCGTTAACTCTCACGCTAACCTTTATCCTAACTCTAATCCTAATCTTCAACCCTAAACCTAACACTTAAACCTAACCCTGTACCAAACCCTAACCCCTCATCTTAACCCTAACCTTAAACCTCAACCCTAAACCAAAGTGTAACCGTTAAATCTAAGAGTAACCTTTAACCCTAACCGTAATCCCTAAGCCTAAGCCCTCACCCTAACACTAAGCTTCACCCTTAACCCTAACCATAATCCTAACCCTAAATCTAATTCTCAGACTTCTTGCTTTCTTAGAGTTTAGAAAGCCTGCAATCCTCCCATGCCATGCGTGAAAGGAGGCTCTGCCACAGTGTCCTGCATGAAACCCAGAGGCCCATACACTGCGTGCGGTAGAGTGGGTTCCCAGCGACCATCACAGACACCCAACTTTGCCTCCTAGAGCATACAGGGCCCGTGCCCTAAGCATTAACCCTACCCCTCACCCATAAGCCTAACCCACAACATAACACCTAACCCTGATCCTACTGCTCACCTTAACAGGTAAACCTCACCATAACCCTAACTTTAACCCGATATCTTAACGTTAATGCATGACACCCTGAGAACAAGCCCTATACCGTCATTATAACCCTAACTCCTAGCTATAACCGTAACACCTAATCCCTAATTCTGAAACGCCAAACCTAACCTTAACCCGACCAACAACACTAACACTAACCCTAACCCCTTACCCTAATCCTACGCCTAAAAGTAACCCTAACCGTTGATCCTTCGTCATAACCCCTAACCTTAACCCTAACCCTTAACCCTATTCCCAATCCTAACCATTAAACATAACCCTAACTCTTAACCCTAACCCTAACCTTTACCCTAATGCCTAGAGATCTAACCCCAACACTGACCTACAGTTAACACTAACCCCAACCCCTAATGCTAACCTTAAACCTTAACCAAGCTCCTAACCCTTAACCCTAACACTATCCCTTACCCCTAAGCCTAACACCAACTGTTAACCCTCTAACCCTCACCCTGAATCCTAACCCTATCCCTTAACCCTAACCCCTAAACCTAACGCTAACTCCAACCCTAAACCTTACCCTGGCCCCCTAACCCAGACTTAACACCTTACCCCTAACACTAACTCTAACCCTAACCACTAATCCCTAGCACCTAACCCTGACTCGAAACCTAACCCCTAACACGAAAAACCCTAACCCCAACCCCAACCCTAATTCTCACACTACTTCAATTCGCAGACTGAAGCAAGCCTACAATACAGCCATGCCATGTGTGAGATGAGGCTCCGCCTGAGTCCTGCATGGAGGTCCTGTCCCAAGGCCCAGGGAATGATGTTGTGCTTTCGTGGTGACTCCGACCGCACCCCTCTCACCGTAGATTAACCAGGTCCTGTGCCCTTAAACTGACCGCTAAAGCTAAGCCCTACCACCAACGCTAAGCCCTGACCCTGAACCTAAGCCCCGAGCCTAAAGCCCAACATTAACTCTAGACCCTTACCCTAAACCTAATCCCTAACCCTAATGCTAACCCCTAAACCCAACCCTAACCGTGAACAGTAAACCTAACCCTAACCTCTAACAAACCATAGCACATAACTCTAACTCTAAAACTAACCCTAACCCTAACCATAACCCTAAACCCTAAATCTTTTTTTTTTTTTTTTTGAGAGAGTCTCACTCTGTTGCCCAAGATAGAGTGAGTGCCGTGGCATCAGCCTAGCTCACAGCAACCTCAGACTCCTGAGCTCAAGGAATCCTCCTGTCTCAGCCTCCCGAGCAGCTGGGACTACAGGCATGCGCCACCATGCCCGGCTAATTTTTTTCTATATATATTTTTAGCTGTCCATATAATTTCTTTCTATTTTTAGTACAGATGGGGTCTCGCTCTTGCTCAGGCTGGTCTTGAACTCCTGAGCTCAAACGATCCACCCACCTCGGCCTCCCAGAGTGGTAGGATTACAGGCGTGAGCCACCGCGCCCGGCCCTAAACCCTAACTCTTAACCTTAACACTAAGCGTTCACTCTCATGCTAACCTTTAATCCTAACCCTAATCCTAATCTTCAACCCTAAACCTAACACTTAACCCTAACCCTGTACCACACTCTAACCCCTCATCTTAACCCTAACCGTAAACCTCAACCCTAAACCAAAGTGTAACCGTTAAATCTAAGAGTAACCTTTAACCCTAACCCTAATCCCTAACCCTAAGCCCTCACACTAACACTAAAATTTATCCTTAACCCTAACCATAAACCTAACCCTAAAATCAAATTATAAGACTTCTTGCTTTCTTAGAGTTTAGAAAGCCTGCAATCCTCCCATGCCATGCGTGAAAGGAGGCTCTACCACTGTGTCCTGCATGAAACCCACGGGCCCATACCCAGAATATGATAGAGTGGGTTCCCGGGTACAATCCCAGCCCCCTAAACTCCCCCCGCCCGCCTAATGCAGACAAGGCCCGTGCGCGAAGCATAAACAATACCTTTAACAGATAACCCTAACCCTGAACATAACACCCAACCCTGTTCCTATTTCTCCCCTTAACACGTAAACCTCACCGTGAGCCGAACTTTAACCTCTTATCCTAACGTTAATGCATAAGCCATTTTCTGAGAACAACCCCTATCCCATAATTCTAACCCTATCTCCTAGTCATAACTGTAACACCTAATCCCTAACCCTAATTCTAAACCGCTAACCCTAACCGTAACCCTACCTACAACCCTAACACTGACTGTAACCCTTACTTCTAACCCCAACTCTATGCCTAACAAAAACCCTAACCCTTCACCCTAACCCCTAAGCCTTACCCTAACCCTTAACCCTAATCCTAATCCTAAACATTAAACCTAACCCTAGCGCTTAAAGCAAACCCTAAACCTTACCCTCACGACTAGACCGAACCCTGACACTAACCTAACACCTAACCCTAACCATAACCCCTAAAGCTAACCCTAACCCTGAACCCTAAACCTAACCCTAACACTGAACCCTCACTATATCCCCAACCTCTAAGCCTAATCCTAACCGTTAACCCTCACCATAACACTTAAACTGGACCATAACACTAAACATTAACCAGAACACTAAACTTTAACCCTAAACCTGATCCCAACCCTTAACCTTAATCCTATCCTTTTACCCTAAGCCTAACCCCTAAACCTAAACCTAACACTAACCCAAATCCTAATTCTAACCATACCCCTTCATAAAACACGAACTCCTAACCCTAACACTTACCAAAAACCCTAATCGCTAATCCCTAACACTAACGCTTAACCTTTACCGTAACCGTTAACCCTCATCCTAACCCTTAACACTGACCCTAACCTTAACCTTTAATCTAAGCCTGACCCTTAACCCTAACAGTAAGGAAAACCCTTACGCCAATCTTATCCCTTATCCCTAAACCTAACACTACAGCTAAAAATAACCCTAACCTTTGATCCTTAAACCCAACCCCTC
This sequence comes from Eulemur rufifrons, assembly GCF_041146395.1. NCBI lineage: Eukaryota > Metazoa > Chordata > Mammalia > Primates > Lemuridae > Eulemur > Eulemur rufifrons. Next base: position 268,412 of record NW_027182813.1, read on the forward strand.
ACACTTAACCCCAAACCCTAACCCTAATCCTAAGCATTAAACCTAACCCTATCTCTTAACCCTTACTCTAACGCCTAGATCTAACCCTAAATCTAACCTACCACCTAATCCTAACCTTAAGCCCTAATGCTAACTCTAAACCCTGAACCCTAAACCTACCCGTAACCCTTAACACTAACCCTATCTATAAACCTTAACCCTGACCCTAACCATTACCCGCACCCAAACATTTAACCCTGACCCTAACCCTAATCCTTAACGACAACCCTAACACTAAACCCTAACCCTAAGCTCAACACTTAACCCTAATCCTATCCCTTAACCCTAACCCTAACTCTAACCCTAATGCTACCCCTAAACGTAACCCTAACCATGAACAGTAAACCTAATCCTAACCTCTAACACAAACCATAGCACATAACTCTAACCATAAAACGAACCCTAACCCTAACGCTAACGCTAACTCTTAACCTTAACCCTAAGCGTTAACTCTCACGCTAACCTTTAATCCTAACCCTAATCCTAATCTTCAACCCTAAACCTAACACTTAACCCTAACCCTGTACCAAACCCTAACCCCTCATCTTTACCCTAACCGTAAACCTCAACCCTAAACCAAAGTGTAACTGTTAAATCTAAGAGTAACCTTTAACCCTAACCCTAATCCCTAACCCTAAGCCCTGACCCTAACACTAAACTTCATCCTTAACCCTAACCATAATCCTAACCCTAAATCTAATTCTCAGACTTCTTGCTTTCTTAGAGTTTAGAAAGCCTGCAATCCTCCCATGCCATGCGTGAAAGGACGCTCTGCCAGTGTCCTGCCTGAAACCCAGAGGCCTATACATTGCGTGCGATAGAGTGGGTTCCCAGCGACCATCACAGACACCTAACTTTGCCTCCTAGGGCATACAGGGCCCGTCCCCTAAGCATAAACCCTACCATTCAACCATAAGCCTAACCCAGAACATAACACATAACCCTGATCCTACTGCTCACCTTAACAGGTAAACCTCACCGTAACCCTAACTTTAACCCGATATCTTAACGTTAATGCATGACACCCTGAGAACAAGCCCTATACCGTCATTCTAACCCTAACTCCTAGCCATAACCGTAACACCTAATCCCTAATTCTAAAATGCCAACCCTAACCTTAACCCGACCAACAACACTAACACTAACCCTAACCTCTTACCCTAAACCTACGCCTAAAAGTAACCCTAACGGTTGATCCTTAGTCATAACCCCTAACCTTAACCCTAACCCTTAACCCTATTCCCAATCCTAACCATTAAACATAACCCTAACACTTAACCCTAACCCTAACCTTTACCCTAATGCCTAGAGATCTAACCCCAACACTGACCTAAAGTTAACACTAACCCCAACCCCTAATGCTAAACATAAACCTGCACAATACTTCTAACCCTTAACTCTAACACTATTCCTAACCCCTAAGCTTAACCCCAATGTTAACCCTCTAACCCTCACCCTGATACCTAACCCTCTCCCTTAACCCTAACCCCTAACCCTAACGCTAACTCCAACCCTAAATCTTACCCTGGCCCCCTAACCCAGACTTAACACCTAACCCCTAACACTAACTCTAACCCTAACCACTAATCCCTAGCACCTAACCCTGACTCGAAACCTAACCCCTAACTCGAAATCCCTAACCCCAACCCCAACCCTAATTCTCACACTACTTCCATTCCCAGAGTGAAGCAAGCCTACAATACAGCCATGCCATGTGTGAGATGAGGCTCCGACTGAGTCCTGCATGGAGGTCCTGTCCGAAGGCCCAGGGAATGATGTTGTGCTTTCGTGGTGACTCCGACCGCACCCCTCTCACCGTAGATTAACCAGGTCCTGTGCCCTTAAACTGACCGCTAAAGCTAAGCCCTACCACCAACGCTAAGCCCTGACCCTGAACCTAAGCCCCGAGCCTAAAGCCCAACATTAACTCTAGAACCTTACCCTAAACCTAATCCCTAACCCTAATGCTAACCCCTAAACCCAACCCTAACCGTGAACAGTAAACCTAACCCTAACCCCTAACACAAACCATAGCACATAACTCTAACCCTAAATCTAACCCTAAGCCTAACCGTAAACCCTAACTCTTAACCTTAACCCTAAGCGTTAACTCTCACGCTAACCTTTAATCCTAACCCTAATCCTAATCTTCAAACCTAAACGTCTACAAAACCCTAACCCCTAATCTTATCCCTAACCGTAAACCTCAAACCTAAACCGAAATGTAACCATTAAACCTAAGAGGAACCTTTAACCCTAACCCTAATCCCTAACCTTAAGCCCTCACCCTAACACTAAACTTCATCCTTAACCCTAACTATAATCCTAACCCTAAATCTAATTCTCAGACTTCTTGCTTTCTTAGAGTTTAGAAAGCCTGCAATCCTCCCATGCCATGCGTGAAAGGAGGCTCTACCACTGTGTCCTGCATGAAACCCACGGGCCCATACCCAGAGTATGATAGAGTGGGTTCCCGGGTACAATCCCAGCCCCCTAAACTCCCCCCGCCCTCCTAGTGCAGACAGGGCCCGTGCGCTAAGCATAAACAATACCTTTAACAGATAACCCTAACCCTGAACATAACACCCAACCCTGTTCCTATTTCTCCCCTTAACACGTAAACCTCACCGTGCGCCTAACTTTAACCTCTTATCCTAACGTTAATGCATAACCCATTTCCTGAGAACAACCCCTATCCCATAATTCTAACCCTATCTCCTAGTCATCACTGGAACACCTAATCCCTAACCCTAATTCTAAACCGCTAACCCTAACCGGAACCCTACCTCCAACCCTAACACTGACAGTAACCCTTACTTCTAACCCCAACGCTATGCCTAACACAAACCCTAACCCTTCACCCAAACCCCTAAGCCTTACGCTAACCCTTAACCCTAATCCTAATCCTTACCATTAAACCTAACCCTAGCTCTTAAAGCTAACCCTAAACCTTACCCTCAGGACTGGACCTAACCCTGCCACTAAACTAACACCTAACCCTAATCAGAACCCCTAAGGCTAACCCTGAACCCTATCCCTAACCCTAGCAGTAAACTTTAACCCTAAACCTAAGCCCAACCCGTAACCCTAATCCTATCCTTTTACCCTAAAACTAACCCCTAAACCTAACCCCTATACCTCACCCTAACTCTAACCCCAGTCCTAATTCTAACCATACCCCTTCATAAAACACTAACTCCTAACCGCTAACCCTAACACTAACCAAAAACCCTAATCACTAATCCCTAACCCTAACGCTTAACCTTTACCCTAACCGTTAACCCTCACCCTAAATCTTAACACTGACCCTAACCTTCACCTCTACCTCTAAGCCTAACCCTTAACCCTACAGTAAGGAAGACCCTTAATGCTAATGGGATCCCTTATCCCTAACCCTAACACTACAGCTAAAAATAACCCTAACCTTTGATCCTTAAACCTAACCCCTAACACTTGCTTTAACCCCAAACCCTAACCCTAATCCTAAGCATTAAACCTAACCCTATCTCTAAACCCTAACCCTAGCCCTTACCCTAACGCCTAGTTCTAACCCTAAATCTAACCTACCGCCTAATCCTAACCTTAAGCCCTAATGCTAACTCTAACCCTGAACCCTAAACCTACCCGTAACCCTTAACACTAACCCTATCCGTGAACCTTAACCCTGACCCTAACCATTACCCGCACCCAAGCATTTAACCCTGACCCTACCCCTAATCCTTAATGATAACCCTAACACTAAACCCTAACCCTAAGCCCAACACTTAACCCTAATCCTATCCCTTAACCCTAACCCTAACCCTAACCCTAATGCTAACCCCTAAACGTAACCCTAACCGTCACCAGTAAACCTAACCCTAACCTCTAACACAAACCACAGCACATAACTCTAACCCTAAAACTAACCCTAACCCTAACCCTAAACCCTAACTCTTAACCTTAATCCTAAGCGTTAACTCTCACGCTAAACTTTAATCCTAACCCTAATCCTAATCTTCAACGCTAAACCTAACACTTAACCCTAACCCTGTACCAAACCCTAACCCTTCATCTTAACCCTAACCGTAAACCTCAACCCTAAACCAAAGTGTAACGGTTAAACCTAAGAGTAACCTTTAACCCTAACCCTAATCCCTAACCCTAAGCCCTCACCCTAACACTAAACTTCATCTTTAACCCTAACCATAACCCTAACCCTAAATCTAATTCTCAGACTTCTTGCTTTCTTAGAGTTTAGAAAGCCTGCAATCCTCCCAGGTCATGCGTGAAAGGAGGCTCTACCACTGGGTCCTGCATGAAACCCACGGGCCCATACCCAGAGTATGATAGAGTGGGTTCCCGGGTACAATCCCAGCCCCCTAAGCTCCCCCCGCCCGCCTAATGCAGACAGGGCCCGTGCGCTAAGCATAAACCATACCTTTAATAGATAACCCTAACCCTGAACATAACACCCAACCTTGTTCCTATTTCTCCCCTTAACACGTAAACCTCACCGTGCACCTAACTTTAACCTCTTATCCTAACGTTAATGCATAACCCATTTCCTGAGAACAACCCCTATCCCATAATTCTAACCCTATCTCCTAGTCATCACTGTGACACCTAATCCCTAAGCCTAATTCTAAACCGCTAACCCTAACCGTAACCCTACCTACAACCCTAACACTGACAGTAACCCTTACTTCTAACCCCAACGCTATGCCTAACAAAAACCCTAACCCCTAAGCCTTACCCTAAACCTTAACCCTAATCCTAATCCTAAACATTAAACCTAACCCTAGCTCTTAAAGCTAACCCTAAACCTTACCCTCACGACTAGACCTAACCCTGACACTAACCTAACACCTAACCCTAACCAGAACCCCTAAAGCTAACCCTGAATCCTATCCCTAACCCTAGCAGTAAACCTTAACCCTAAACTTAAGCCCAACCCGTAACCCTAATCCTATCATTTTACCCTAAAACTAACCCCTAAACCTAACCCCTATACCTCACCCTAACTCTAACCCCAGTCCTAATTCTAACCATACCCCTTCATAAAACACTAACTCCTAACCGCTAACCCTAACACTAACCAAAAACCGTAATCACTAATACCTAACCCTAACGCTTAACCTTTCCCTAACCGTTAACCATCACCCTAAATCTTAACACTGACCCTAACCTTAACCTTTAACTCTAAGCCTAACCCTTAAGCCTACAGTAAGGAAGACCCTTAATGCTAATGGGATCCCTTATCCCTAACCCTAACACTACAGCTAAAAATAACCCTAACCTTTGATCCTTAAACCTAACCCCTAACACTTACTTTAACCCCAAACCCTAACCCTAATCCTAAGCATTAAACCTAACCCTATCTCTTAACCCTAAGGCTAGCCCTTACCCTAACGCCTAGATCTAACCCTAAATCTAACCTACCGCCTAATCCTAACCTCAAGCCCTAATGCTAACTCTAACCCTGAACCCTAAACCTACCCGTAAACCTTAACACTAACCCTATCCGTGAACCTTAACCCTGACCCTAACCATTACCCGCACCCAAGCATTTAACCCTGATCCTCACCCTAATCATTAATGATAAGCCTAACACTAAACCCTAACCCTAAGCCCAACACTTAACCCTAATCCTATCCCTTAACCCTAACCCTAACCCTTACCCTAATGCTAACCCCTAAACGTAACCCTAACCGTGACCAGTAAACCTAACCCTAACCTCTAACACAAATCATAGCACATAACTCTAACCCTAAAACTAACCCTAAACCTAACCCTAAACCCTAACTCTTAACCTTAACCCTAAGGGTTAACTCTCACGCTAACCTTTAATCCTAACCCTAATCCTAATATTCAACCCTAAACCTAACACTTAACCCTAACCCTGTACCAAACCCTAACCCCTCATCTTAACCCTAACCATAAACCTCAACCCTAAACCAAAGTGTAACCGTTAATCCTAAGGGTAACCTTTAACCCTAACCCTAAGCCCTCACCCTAACACTAAACTTCATCCTTCACCCTAACCATAATCCTAACCCTAAATCTAATTCTCAGACTTCTTGCTTTCTTAGAGTTTAGAAAGCCTGCAATCCTCCCATGCCATGCGTGAAAGGAGGCTCTACCACTGTGTCCTGCATGAAACCCACGGGGCCATACCCAGAGTATGATAGAGTGGGTTCACGGGTACAATCCCAGCCCCCTAAACTCCCCCCGCCCGCCTAATGCAGACAGGGCCTGTGCGCTAAGCATAAACAATACCTTTAACAGATAACCCTAACCCTGAACATAACACCCAACCCTGTTCCTATTTCTCCCCTTAATACGTTAACCTCACCGTGTGCCTAACTTTAACCTCTTATCCTAACGTTAATGCATAACCCATTTCCTGAGAACAACCCCTATCCCATAATTCTAACCCTATGTCCTAGTCATCACTGTGACACCTAATCCCTAACCCTAATTCTAAATCACTAACCCTAACTGTAACCCTAACTACAACCCTAACACTGACAGTAACCCTTACTTCTAACCCCAACGCTATGCCTAACAAAAACCCTAACCCTTGACCCTAACCCTTCACCCTAACCCCTAAGCCTTACCCTAACCCTTAACCCTAATCCTAATCCTAAACATTGAAGCTAACCCTAGCTCTTAAAGATAATCCTAAACCTTACCCACACGACTAGACCTAACCCTGACACTAACCTAACACCTAACCCTAACCAGAACCCCTAAAGCTAACCCTGAACCCTATCCCTAACCCTAGCAGTAAACCTGAACCCTAAACCTAAGCCCAACCCGTAACCCTAATCCTATCCTTTTACCCTAAAACTAACCCCTAAACCTAACCCCTATACCTCACCCTAACTCTAACCCCAATCCTAATTCTAAACATACCCCTTCATAAAACACTAACTCCTAACCGCTAACCCTAACACTAACCAAAAACCATAATCACTAATCCCTAACCCTAACGATTAACCTTTCCCTAACCGTTAACCATCACCCTAAATCTTAACACTGACCCTAACCTTAACCTTTAACTCCAAGCCTAACCCTTAAGCCTACAGTAAGGAAGACCCTTAATGCTAATGGGATCCCTTATCCCTAACCCTAACACTACAGCTAAAAATAACCCTAACCTTTGATCCTTAAACCTAACCCCTAACACTTACTTTAACCCCAAACCCTAACCCTAATCCTAAGCATTAAACCTAACCCTATCTCTTAACCCTAATGCTAGCCCTTACCCTAACGCCTAGATCCAAACCTAAATCTAACCTACCTTCTAATCCTAACCTGAAGCCCTAATGCTAACTCTAACCCTGAACCCTAAACCTACCCGTAAACCTTAACACTAACCCTATCCGTGAACCTTAACCCTGACCCTAACCATTACCCGCACCCAAGCATTTAACCCTGATCCTCACCCTAATCATTAATGATAAGCCTAACACTAAACCCTAACCCTAAGCCCAACACTTAACCCTAATCCTATCCCTTAACCCTAACCCTAACCCTTACCCTAATGCTAACCCCTGAACGTAACCCTAACCGTGACCAGTAAACCTAACCCTAACCTCTAACACAAACCATAGCACATAACTCTAACCCTAAAACTAACCCTAACCCTAACCCTAACCCTAAACCCTAACTCTTAACCTTAACCCTAAGCGTTAACTCTCACGCTAACCTTTAATCCTAACCCTAATCCTAATCTTCAACCCTTAACCTAACACGTAACCCTAACCCTGTACCAAACCCTAACCCCTCATCTTAACCCTAACCGTAAACCTCAACCCGAAACCAAAGTGTAACCGTTAAACCTAAGAGTAACCTTTAACTCTAACCCTAATCCCTAACCCTAAGCCCTCACCCTAACACTAAACTTCATCCTTAACCCTAACCAGAATCCTAACCCTAAATCTAATTCTCAGACTTCTTGCTTTCTTAGAGTTTAGAAAGCCTGCAATCCTCCCATGCCATGCGTGAAAGGAGGCTCTACCACTGTGTCCTGCATGAAACACACGGGCCCATACCCAGAGTATGATAGAGTGGGTTCCCGGGTACAATCCCAGCCCCCTAAACTCCCCCCGCCCGCCTAATGCAGACAGGGCCCGTGCGCTAAGCATAAACAATACCTTTAACAGATAACTCTAACCCTGAACATAACACCCAACCCTGTTCCTATTTCTCCCCTTAACACGTAAACCTCACCGTGCGCCTAACTTTAACCTCTTATCCTAACGTTAATGCATAACCCATTTCCTGAGAACAACCCCTATCCCATAATTCTAACCCTATCTCCTAGTCATCACAGTGACACCTAATCCCTTACGCTAATTCTAAACCGCTAACCCTAACTGTAACCCTACCTACAACCCTAACACTGACAGTAACCCTTACTTCTAACCCCAACGCTATGCCTAACAAAAACCCTAACCCTTCACCCTAACCCTTCACCCTAACCCCTAAGCCTTACCCTAACCCTTAACCCTAATCCTAATCCTAACCATTAAACCTAACTCTAGCTCTTAAAGCTAACCCTAAACCTTACCCTCACGACTGGACCTAACCCTGACACTAACCTAACACCTAACCCTAACCAGAACCCTAAAGCTAACCCTGAACCCTATCCCTAACCCTAGCAGTAAACTTTAACGCTATACCTAAGCCCAACGCGTAACCCTAATCCTATCCTTTTACCCTAAAACTAACCCCTAAACCTAACCCCTATACCTCACCCTAACTCTAACCCCAATCCTAATTCTAACCATACCCCTTCATAAAACACTTACTCCTAACCGCTAACCCTAACACTAACCAAAAACCCTAATCACTAATCCCTAACCCTAACGCTTAACCTTTACCCTAACCGTTAACCCTCACCCTAAATCTTAACACTGACCCTAACCTTAACCTTAAACTCTAAGCCTAACCCTTAACCCTACAGTAAGGAGGACCCTTAATGCTAATGGGATCCCTTATCCCTAACCCTAACACTACAGCTAAAAATAACCCTAACCTTTGATCCTTAAGCCTAACCCCTAACACTTACTTTAACCCCAAACCCTAACCCTAATCCTAAGCATTAAACCTAACCCTATCTCTTTACCCTAATGCTAGCCCTTACTCTAACGCCTAGATCTAACCCTAAATCTAACCTACCGCCTAATCCTAACCTTAAGCCCTAATGCTAACTCTAACCCTGAACCCTATACCTACCCGTAACCCTTAACACTAACCCTATCCGTGAACCTTAACCCTGACCCTAACCATTACCCGCACCCAAGCATTTAACCCTGACCCTACCCCGAATCCTTAATGATAACCCTAACACTAAACCCTAACCCTAAGCCCAACACTTAACCCTAATCCTATCCCTTAACCCTAACCCTAACCCTAATGCTAACCCCTAAACGTAACCCTAACCGTGATCAGTAAACCTAACCCTAACCTCTAACACAAATCATAGCACATAACTCTAACCCTAAAACTAACCCTAACCCTAACCCTAAACCCTAACTCTTAACCTTAACCCTAAGGGTTATCTCTCACCCTAACCTTTAATCCTAACCCTAATCCTAATATTCAACCCTAAACCTAACACTTAACCCTAACCCTGTACCAAACCCTAACCCCTCATCTTAACCCTAACCGTAAACCTCAACCCTAAACCAAAGTGTAACCGTTAATCCTAAGAGTAACCTTTAACCCTAACCCTAATCCCTAACCCTAAGCCCTCACCCTAACACTAAACTTCATCCTTCACCCTAACCATAATCCTAAGCCTAAATCTAATTCTCAGACTTCTTGCTTTCTTAGAGTTTAGAAAGCCTGCAATCCTCCCAGGTCATGCGTGAAAGGAGGCTCTACCACTGTGTCCTGCATGAAACCCACGGGGCCATACCCAGAGTATGATAGAGTGGGTTCCCGGGTACAATCCCAGCCCCCTAAACTCCCCCCGCCCGCCTAATGCAGACAGGGCCTGTGCGCTAAGCATAAACAATACCTTTAACAGATAACCCTAACCCTGAACATAACACCCAACCCTGTTCCTGTATCTCCCCTTAATACGTTAACCTCACCGTGTGCCTAACTTTAACCTCTTATCCTAACGTTAATGCATAACCCATTTCCTGAGAACAACCCCTATCCCATAATTCTAACCCTATGTCCTAGTCATCACTGTGACACCTAATCCCTAACCCTAATTCTAAATCAATAACCCTAACTGTAACCCTACCTACAACCCTAACACTGAGAGTAAAACTTACTTCTAACCCCAACGCTATGCCTAACAAAAACCCTAACCCTTGACCCTAACCCTTCACCCTAAACCCTAAGCCTTACCCTAATCCTAATCCTAAACATTAAAGCTAACCCTAGCTCTTAAAGCTAACCCTAAACCTTACCCTCACGACTGGACCCAACCCTGACACTAACCTAACACCTAACCCTAACCAGAACCCCTAAAGCTAACCCTGAACCCTATCCCTAACCCTAGCAGTAAACTTTAACCCTAAACCTAAGCCCAACCCGCAACCCTAATCCTATCCTTTTACCCTAAATCTAACCCCTAAACCTAACCCCTATACCTCACCCTAACTCTAACCCCAATCCTAATTCTAACCATACCCCTTCATAAAACACTAACTCCTAACCGCTAACCCTAACACTAACCAAAAACCATAATGACTAATCCCTAACCCTAACGCTTAACCTTTACCCTAACCGTTAACCCTCACCCTAAATCTTAACACTGACCCTAACCTTAACCTTTAACTCTAAGCCTAACCCTTAACCCTACAGTAAGGAAGACCCTTAATGCTAATGGGATCCCTTATCCCTAACCCTAACACTACAGCTAAAAATAACCCTAACCTTTGATCCTTAAACCTAACCCCTAACACTTACTTTAACCCCAAACCCTAACCCTAATCCTAAGCATTAAACCTAACCCTATCTCTTAACCCTAACGCTAGCCCTTAACCTAACGCCTAGATCTAACCCTAAATCTAACCTACCGCCTAATCCTAACCTTAAGCCCTAATGCTAACACTAACCCTGAACCCTAAACCTACCCGTAACCCTTAACACTAACCCTATTCGTGAACCTTAACCCTGACCCTAACCATTACCCGCACCCAAGCATTTAACCCTGAACCTACCCCTAATCCTTAATGATAACGCTAACACTAAACCCTAACCCTAAGCCCAACACTTAACCCTAATCCTATCCCTTAACCCTAACCCTAACCCTAACCCTCATGCTAACCCCTAAGCGTAACCCTAACCGTCACCAGTAAACCTAACCCTAACCTCTAACACAAACCATAGCACATAACTCTAACCCTAAAACTAACCCTAACCCTAACCCTAACCCTAAACCCTAACCCTTAACCTTAACCCTAAGCGTTAACTCTTACGCTAACCTTTAATCCTAACCCTAATCCTAATCTTCAACCCTAAACCTAACACTTAACCCTAACCCTGTACCAAACCCTAACCCCTCATCTTAACCCTACCGTAAACCTCAACCCTAAACCAAAGTGTAACCGTTAAACCTAAGAGTAACCTTTAACCCTAACCCTATTCCCTAACCCTAAGCCCTCACCCTAACACTAAACTTGATCCTTCACCCTAACAATAATCGTAACCCTAAATCTAATTCTCAGAATTCTTGCTTCCTTAGAGTTTAGAAAGCCTGCAATCCTCCCATGCCATGCGTGAAAGGAGGCTCTACCACTGTGTCCTGCATGAAACCCACTGGCCCATACCCAGAGTATGATAGAGTGGGTTCCTGGGTCCAATCCCAACCCCCTAAACTCCCCCTGCCCGCCTAATGCAGACAGGGCCCGTGCGCTAAGCATAAACAATACCTTTAACAGATAACTCTAACCCTGAACATAACACCCAATCCTGTTCCTATTTCTCCCCTTAACACGTAAACCTCACCGTGCGCCTAACTTTAACCTCTTATCCTAACGTTAATGCATAACCCATTTCCTGAGAACAACCCCTATCCCATAATTCTAACCCTATCTCCTAGTCATCACTGTGACACCTAATCCCTAACCCTAAATCTAAACCGCTAACCCTAACTGTAACCCTACCTACAACCCTAACACTGACAGTAACCCTTACTTCTAACCCCAACGCTATGCCTAACAAAAACCCTAACCCTTCACCCTAACCCCTAAGCCTTACCCTAACCCTTAACCCTAATCCTAATCCTAACCATTAAACCTAACCCTACCTCTGAAAGCTAACCCTAAACCTTACCCTCACGACTGGACCTAACCCTGACACTAACCTAAGACCTAACCCTAACCAGAACCCCTAAAGCTAACCCTGAACCCTATCCCTAACCCTAGCAGTAAACCTTAACCCTAAACCTAAGCCCAACCCATAACCCTAATCCTATCCTTTTATCCTAAAACTAACCCCTAAACCTAACCCCTATACCTCACCCTAACTCTAACCCCAATCCTAATTCTAACCATACTCCTTCATAAAACACTAACTCCTAACCGCTAACCCTAACACTAACCAAAAACCCTAATCACTAATCCCTAACCCTAACGCTTAACCTTTACCCTAACCGTTAACCCTCACCCTAAATCTTAACACTGACCCTAACCTTAACCTTTAACTCTAAGCCTAACCCTTAACCCTAGAGTAAGGAAGACCCTTAATGCTAATGGGATCAATTATCCCTAACACTAACACTACAGCTAAAAATAACCCTAACATTTGATCCTTAAACCTAACCCCTAACACTTACTTTAACCCCAAACCCTAACCCTAATCCTAAGCATTAAACCTAACCCTATCTCTTAACCCTAAGGCTAGCCCTTACCCTAAGGCCTAGATCTAACCCTAAATCTAACCTACCGCCTAATCCTAAGCTTAAGCCCTAATGCTAACTGTAACACTGAACCCTAAACCTACCCGTAACCCTTAACACTAACCCTATCCGTGAACCTTAACCCTGACCCTAACCATTACCCGCACCCAAGCATTTAACCCTGACCCTAACCCTAATCCTTAATGATAACCTTAACCCTAATCCCTAACCCTAAGCCCTCACCCTAACACTAAACTTCATCCTTAACCCTAACCATAATCCTAACCCTAAATCTAATTCTCAGACTTCTTCCTTTCTTAGAGTTTAGAAAGCCTGCAATTCTCCCATGCCATGCGTGAAAGGAGGCTCTACCACTGTGTCCTGCATGAAACACACGGGCCCATACCCAGAGTATGATAGAGTGGGTTCCCGGGTACAATCCCAGCCCCCTAAACTCCCCCCGCCCGCCTAATGCAGACAGGGCCCGTGCGCTAAGCATAAACAATACCTTTAACAGATAACCCTAACCCTGAACATAACACCCAAACCTGTTCCTATTTCTCCCCTTAACATGTAAACCTCACCGTGCGCCTAACTTTAACCTCTTATCCTAACGTTAATGCATAACCCATTTCCTGAGAACAACCCCTATCCCATAATTCTAACCCTATCTCCTAGTCATCACTGTGACACCTAATCCCTAACCCTAATTCTAAACAGCTAACCCTAACCGTAACCCTACCTGCAACCCTAACACTGACAGTAACCCTTACTTCTAACCCCAACTCTATGCGTAACAAAAACCCTAACCCTTGACCCTAACCCTTCACCCTAACCCCTAAGCCTTACCCCAACCCTTAACCCTAATCCTAATCCTAACCATTAAACCTAACCCTAGCTCTTAAAGCTAACCCTAAACCTTACCGTCACGACTAGACCTAACCCTGACACTAACCTTACACCTAACCCTAACCAGAACCCGTAAAGCTAACCCTGAACCCTATCCCTAACCCTAGCAGTAAACTTTAACCCTAAGCCTAAGCCCAAGCCGTAACCCTAATCCTATCCTTTTACCCTAAAACTAACCCCTAAGCCTAACCCCTATACCTCACCCTAACTCTAACCCCAATCCTAATTCTAACCATACCCCTTCATAAAACACTAACTCCTAACCGCTAACCCTAACACTAACCAAAAACCCTAATCACTAATTCCTAACTCTAACGCTTAACCTTTACCCTAACCGTTAACCCTCACCGTAAACCTTAACACTGACCCTAACCTTAACCTTTAACTCTATGCCTAACCCTTAACCCTACAGTAAGGAAGACCCTTAATGCTAATGGGATCCCTTATCCCTAACCCTAACACTACAGCTAAAAATAACCCTAACCTTTGATCCTTAAACCTAACCCCTAACACTTACTTTAACCCCAAACCCTAACCCTAATCCTAAGCATTAAACCTAACCCTATCTCTTAACCCTAACGCTAGCCCTTACCCTAACGCCTAGATCTAACCCTAAATCTAACCTACCGCCTTATCCTAACCTTAAGCCCTAATGCTAACTCTAACCCTGAACCCTAAACCTACCCGTAACCCTTAACACTAACCCTATCTGTGAACCTTAACCCTGACACTAACCATTACCCGCACCCAAGCATTTAACCCTGACCCTAACCCTAATCCCTAATGATAACCCTAACCCTAATCCCTAACCCTAAGCGCTCACACTAACACTAAACTTCATCCTTAACCCTAACCATAATCCAAACCTAAATCTCATTCTCAGACTTCTTGCTTTCTTAGAGTTTAGAAAGCCTGCAATCCTCCCATGCCATGCGTGAAAGGAGGCTCTACCACTTTGTCCTGCATGAAACCCACGGGCCCATACCCAGAGTATGACACAGTGGGTTCACGGGTACAATCCCAGCCCCCTATAATCCCCCAGCCCGCCTAATGCAGACAGGGCCCGTGCGCTAAGCATAAACAATACCTTTAACAGATAACCCTAACCCTGAACATAACACCCAACCCTGTTCCTATTTCTCCCCTTAACACGTAAACCTGACCGTGCGCCTAACTTTAACCTCTTATCCTTATGTTAATGCATAATCCATTTCCTGAGAACAACCCCTATCCCATAATTCTAAACCTATCTCCTAGTCATCACTGTGACACCTAATCCCTAACCCTAATTCTAAACTGCTAACCCTAACCCTAACCCTACCTACAACCCTAACACTGACAGTAACCCTTACTTCTAAACCCAACGCTATGCCTAACAAAAACCCTAACACTTGACCCTAACCCTTCACACTAACCCCTAAGCCTTACCCTAACCCTTAAACCTAATCCTAATCCTAACAATTAAACCTAAACCTAGCTCTTAAAGGTAACCCTAAACCTTACCCTCACGACTAGACCTAACCCTGACACTAACCTAACACCTAACCCTAACCAGAACCCCTAAAGCTAACCCTGAACCCTTTCCCTAACCCTAGCAGTAAATTTTAACCCTAATCTAAGCCCAAGCCGTAACCCTAATCCTATCTTTTTACCCTAAAACTAACCCCTAAACCTAACCCCTATACCTCACCCTAACTCTAACCCCAATCCTAATTCTAACCATACCCCTTCAGAAAACACTAACTCCTAACCGCTAACCCTAACACTAACCAAAAACCCTAATCACTAATCCCTAACCCTAAAGCTTAACCTTTACCCTAACCGTTAACCCTCACCCTAAATCTTAACACTGACCCTAACCTTCACCTTTAACTCTAAGCCTAACCCTTAACCCTACAGTAAGGAAGACCCTTAATGCTAATGGCATCCCTTATCCCTAACCCTAACACTACAGCTAAAAATAACCCTAACCTTTGATCCTTAAACCTAACCCCTAACACTTACTTTAACCCCAAACCCTAACCCTAATCCTAAGCATTAAACCTAACCCTATCTCTTAACCCTAACGCTAGCCCTTACCCTAACGCCTAGATCTAACCCTAAATCTAACCTACCGCCTAATCCTAACCTTAAGCCCTAATGCTAACTCTAACCCTGAACCCTAAACCTACCCGTAACCCTTAACACTAACCCTATCCGTGAACCTTAACCCTGACCCTAACCATTACCCGCACCCAAGCATTTAACCCTGACCCTACCCCTAATCCTTACTGATAACTCTAACACTAAACCCTAACCCTAAGCCCAACACTTAACCCTAACCCTAACCCTAACCCTAATGCTAACCCCTAAACGTAACCCTCACAGTGACCAGTAAACCTAACCCTAACCTCTAACACAAACCATAGCACATAACTCCAACCCTAAAACTAACCTTAACCCTAAGCCTAACCCTAAATCCTAAATCTTAACCTTAACCCTAAGCGTTAACTCTCACGCTAACCTTTAATCCTAACCCTAATCCTAATCTTCAACCCTAAACCTAACACTTAACCCTAACCCTGTACCTAACCCTAACCCCTCATCTTAACCCTAACCGTAAACCTCAACCCTAAACCAAAGTGTAACCGTTAAACTTAAGAGTAACCTTTAACTCTAACCCTAATCCCTAACCCTAAGCCCTCACCCTAACACTAAACTTCATCCTTAACCTTAACCATAATCCTAACCCTAAATCTAATTCTCAGACTTCTTGCTTTCTTAGAGTTTAGAAAGCCTGCAATCCTCCTATGCCATGCGTGAAAGGAGGCTCTACCACTGTGTCCTGCATGAAACCCACGGGCCCATACCCAGAGTATGATAGAGTGGGTTCCCGGGTACAATCCCAGCCCCCTAAACTCCCCCCGCCCGCCTAATGCAGACAGGGCCCGTGCGCTAAGCATAAACAATACCTTTAACAGATAACCCTAACCCTGAACATAACACCCAACCCTGTTCCTATTTCTCCCCTTAACACGTAAACCTCACCGTGCGCCTAACTTTAACCTCTTATCCTAACGTTAATGCATAACCCATTTCCTGAGAACAACCCCTATCCCATAATTCTAACCCTATCTCCTAGTCATCACTGTGACACCTAATCCCTAACCCTAATTCTAAACCGCTAACCCTAACCGTAACCCTACCTACAACCCTAACACTGACAGTAACCCTTACTTCTAACCCCAACGCTATGCCTAACAAAAACCCTAACCCTTGACCCTAACCCTTCACCCTAACCCCATAAGCCTTACCCTAACCCTTAACCCTAATCCTCATCCTAACCATTAAACCTAACCCTAGCTCTTAAAGCTAACCCTAAACCTTACCCTCACGACTAGACCTAACCCTGACATTAACCTAACACCTAACCCTAACCAGAACCCCTAAAGCTAACCCTGAACCCTATCCCTAACCCTAGCAGTAAACTTTAACCCTAAACCTAAGCCCAACCCGTAACCCTAATCCTATCCTTTTACCCTAAAACTAACCCCTAAACCTAACCCCTATACCTCACCCTAACTCTAACCCAAATCCTAATTCTAACCATACCCCTTCATAAAACACTAACTCCTAACCGCTAACCCTAACACTAACCAAAAACCCTAATCACTAATCCCTAACCCTAACGCTTAACCTTTACCCTAACCGTTAACCCTCACCCAAAATCTTAACACTGACCCTAACCTTAAGCTTTAACTCTAAGCCTAACCCTTAACCCTACAGTAAGGAAAACTCTTAATGCTAATGGGATCCCTTATCCCTAACCCTAACACTACAGCTAAAAATAACCCTAACCTTTGATCCTTAAACCTAACCCCTAACACTTACTTTAACCCCAAGCCCTAACCCTAATCCTAAGCATTAAACCTAACCCTATCTCTTAACCCTAACGCTAGCCCTTACCCTAACGCCTAGATCTAACCCTAAATCTAACCTACTGCCTAATTCTAACCTTAAGCCCTAATGCTAACTCTAACCCTGAACCCTAAACCTACCCGTAACCCTTAACACTAACCCTATCCGTGAACCTTAACCCTGACCCTAACCATTACCCGCACCCAAGCATTTATCCCTGACCCTACCCCTAATCCTTAATGATAACCCTAACACTAAACCCTAACCCTAAGCCCAACACTTAACCCTAATCCTATCCCTTAACCCTAACCCTAATGCTAAACCCTAAACGTAACTCTAACCGTTACCAGTAAACCTAACCCTAACCTCTAACACAAACCATAGCACATAACTCTAACCCTAAAACTAACGCTAACCCAAACCCTAACCCTAACCCTAAACCCTAACTCTTAACATTAACCTAAGCGTTAACTCTCACGCTAACCTTTAATCCTAACCCTAATCCTATTCTTCAACCCTAAACCTAACACTTAACCCTAAACCTGTACCTAACCCTGTACGTAACCCTAACCCCTCATCTTAACCCTAACCATAAACCTCAACCCGAAACCAAAGTGTAACCGTTAAACCTAAGAGTAACCTTTAACCCTAACCCCAATCCCTAACCCTAAGCCCTCACCCTAACACTAAACTTCATCCTTAACCCTAAACATAATCCTAACCCTAAATCTAATTCTCAGACTTCTTGCTTTCTTAGAGTTTAGAAAGCCTGCAATCCTCCCATGCCATGCCTGAAAGGAGGCTCTACCACTGTGTCCTGCATGAAACCCACGGGCCCATGCCCAGAGTATGATAGAGTGCGTTCATGGGTGCAATCCCAGCCCCCTAAACTCCCCCCGCCCGCCTAATGCAGACAGGGCCCGTGCGCTAAGCATAAACAATACCTTTAACAGATAACCCTAACCCTGAACATAACACCCAACCCTGTTCCTATTTCTCCCCTTAACACGTAAACCTCACCGTGCGTCTAACTCTAAGCTCTTACCCTAACGTTAATGCATAACCCATTTCCTGAGAACAACCCCTATCCCATAATTCTAACCCTATCTCCTAGTCATCACTGTGACACCTAATCCCTAACCCTAATTCTAAACCGCTAACCCTAACCGTAACCCTACCTACAACCCTAACACTGACAGTAACCCTTACTTCTAACCCCAACGCTATGCCTAACAAAAACCCTAACCTTTGACCCTAACCCTTCACCCTAACCCCTAAGCCTTACCTTAACCCTTAACCCTAATCCTAATCTTAACCATTAAACCTAACCCTAGCTCTTAAAGCTAACCCTAAACCTTACCCTCACGACTAATCCTAACCCTGACACTAACTTAACA